>NW_017731373.1:1466607-1471119 GCF_001890085.2 Hipposideros armiger | reverse complement strand
ACACAAGGTAAAATACAAACCACAGGAGCACATAGGAGGTGAAGAATAGTTTCACTGAGGGGAGGTAGTATATCATATTAATTCCAAGCATGGGATTTGGAGTCAGAAAGACCAGGGTTCAAATCCTGGCTCTACTACTGATTAGATATGGAACTTTGACATTAGGAATAACATCCATTTTTAAGAATTATTTTAAGATATGTATGCAATATGCATAAGAACTGGCCTATAGTATATGGGCAAGTGTATGGTAATCATATCAAGCGTTTGACTGTTAAGAAAACAAGAAAACTTGGGTGGGAGTTAGGGGGGAACATGAAGTCCAGATAAACTTATTTACAGACTGAGAAGGAGGCTGAAGAGAGGGAGTGTTTGAGGATTTGTGGAAAAAGAGAAAAGTGAGGGTTCCATTGATTAGAGGAGATGAAATTTAGACCGTAAATTGGGGGAGGACTTCAGCTTTCTGTGGTAGGGGAGAACTGGAAAGTGGAACATGCACCTAACAGAGCAACTGGTTCAATTAAAAAAAAAAAAATCACTACAGCCAAGATCAAATTGATTTACACAAACATTCAGAAAAAGAAATGGGTTGGAAATGAAAATCTTCATGGAGGGTTGAGGGAAATGATCTAGATTTAGATTAAGGAAAATCTCTTTGAGGCACATTTTGTTTTTCATTTCCCTAACAATACGCAGCAGGCATGAGAGAGGAGCAAGGAAGCTCCGCCCCAAGGGTACCGCCCACCCGGAAGGAGGCCGGGCAGGCGCTCCGGCGGAACCCGAGCGCGGCCGCTGCGGCGCAGGCCGGGCCGGTTTCCGCGGAGGACGCCGGGTCCTTTGCTCTCGGCTCCCCGGTGCGGGTTTGAATCTGGGAGGCACTGCTCTTTCGGTTCGCTGTCCCGGTTCGTGGGGCTACATATCCGGACCCTGAGACATGTCGGGGTTCAGCCCGGAGCTCATCGACTATCTGGAAGGGAAGATCTCCTTTGAGGAGTTCGAGAGGCGGAGAGAAGAGAGAAAAACCCGCGAGAAAAAAGTGAGGAGATGCTAGGCCAGGATGCCCCTCACTCACTCGCCCAAATACGCTCAGAGAAATGTCGGGGACCCAGCAGCTGCTTCCCCTTGTAACCGAAACGCCAGTTCTTACTGGTCATGCCTGTGCCAAGCTCTTCTTAAAAACATTTCCCCCGCCGAAGAGCCTTTTGGTTGTAATCTCTTTTTTCTTCTGCCAAATTTACTAATTTTTATTTGCAAGTAGCTTAACGCTGGTAGGTTAAATGGGGAGGTGGGGGTGGGAGTGGGGGTGTCGAGTTTGGAGTTAAAGAGCATCTGGTTCTAGCCTTAGCTTTGCCACCACGTCTTTTTGTGACTCTGGGTGGACGACTCACCTCTCTTCTTTAGTTCTCAGTTTCTGTAGCTAAACTGAGGGATTTGAGCTCTCTTATTTGAGGAGTCTCCCAATGGTGTGATGTAATCTTCCACAAAATAAGTGAATTTTCTTGTCTGGTAACAAAATCTTCACTCATACATATTTTTTTCATACTTAGGAAGAAATGTTAAAATTTTCCATATATACTCACTTATTTGACATCTGAGGGAAAATAATATTGCAGCTTTTGAAATTAATTGATGGATTCTTTCCTAATTCATGCGAATAATAGTTCCCTATTTCTTTTCATTAAAAAAAACTAAGATACAGTGTGTAGATTAATGAAATCCTCAAGATATTTTTTAGAAATGACTGAGTCCAAAGGATGAGGCCTAAGTACTCTGAAATGCTTCTACAAAATTCAAATTTGATTCCACATGCTATATGTGTGGAAAGTCAAGGTTTACAGAAATAGAAAGTGAGGCAAATGCCCTATTCTCAACTGGAGAAAGCTAAGTCTGCATTAGTTTTTGGAATCATTTATTAATTTTCAATCACAGAGTCTTCAGGAAAAAGGAAAGCTAGCAGCTGAGGAAAATCCAAATGACTCTGAAGTTCCATCATCATCAGGAATTGACTCTACCAAATCCCAGGACAATGATGCCAGTGAAGGTATGTTAAGATCATTTGCTACCTGCATTAAATTTTAAGAGTACCTAATAATTCAGTGAACATGTTCTTTTTTCATTGCAGTGACATTCTGTTGTTGATTACCTGGTTTATTGGGAGCACAGTGCTGAGTCTGCAATAGGTGCTCAATAAATATTTGTTGAGTTGTCGAATATCGTGATGGTTAGTCTTATGGGTTATTTTTCTGGAAAAGTGTTTCAAGTTGACATCAGTATTTGTTTGGGAGCCTTTTTAGATTTATTTTTTAAATTGCTTCTATATATCTAAATGAGGATGTATCAGTAATTCCTACAGAGTAAAATACATTGCTTTGTGAAAGCTTTCTTTTTTTGGGGTTGTTTTTGGAAGTGTTCATTTGTTTCTTTTTTACTTTTGAGTTTAGTATTGCTGGGGTAGAAATTTATGTGCCAGAAAATACTGGGTGTTTTTCCTTTTGACTACTGAGCGTTCTGACACTTGCCCTTCCCCACCAATCTCAATGTGTCTTTCTTCAGGAGAAACATCAGATGGAGTTAGTAAGTCAGTTCACAAAGTCTTTGCTTCCATGCTTGGAGAGAATGAAGATGAGGAGGAGGAAGAGGAAGAAGAAGAGGAGGATGAGGAAGAAACTCCCGGGCAGCCCACCGCAGGAGACGTGTTTGTGTTGGAGATGGTTCTTAATCGTGAAACCAAGAAAATGATGAAAGTAAATTGCTACTGATTTTGGTATTAGTTAATAAAGAGAATGTAAAAATGAGACAGTGAAAAAGAAATCTTTAAATTATACGTATATTTGGAAAGAATTCAAACTGTAAGAAAGGAAATACTTTGAGACAACTGTTACTGGTTTGTTATGTCTCATTTTAGAGATTTTTAAAACTGTAAAACCTTAATTATTGCATATGTCAAGATATAGTTTTGCTATTAAAAGGTCTATATTGTAACTCGATATTTTTTAACATACTTCATTCTGAGTAGATAAATTTGCGAGGAGGAGGATCTTCAGTAGATTGCATCATAATAAGTCTCCCGGCATATGCATTCATTTTGCAGCATCCAGGTCTACATTTGTTGTTATTCCAGTTAGTAACTCACTAATTCCTGGCCACTTTGGTCTTGCTTTCTTTATGTAATATATTTTACTGCACTTTGAAAACTCTACTATAGGAAATTTTGTTGTTTTTTTTTTTGTTTTAATTTTCCGAGGTGTCCCTTTTGGAGAGTATCATAGATTAATTTCTGTTTCCTGTGATTGAATTTTAGACTTTTTCCTGAAATATGGACTCTAATGTTAATGAGTCAGTTGGAATTGCAGGCATTTAGTCTTTAGTTCTGAATGTAGATCTAAAAGTTTTAAAGAAAAGTTTGTTTCATTATGGTTTGTATTTATTAATATGGCTGGAATTGAAATCTAAGACATTACTATATTTTAATCTAAATGTCATTTTTATTCTGTGCAGGAGAAAAGGCCTCGGAGTAAACTTCCCAGAGCTCTGAGAGGTCTCATGGGTGAAGCCAATATTCGCTTTGCTCGTGGAGAACATGAAGAGGCGATACTGATGTGCATGGAAATCATAAGACAAGGTGTTTTCCGTTTTATTGACAGTTACAGTTTAGCATTAGCAAAGGGGGATTTTCATGAGGGGGCATGGTGTAGAACAGGGGTTTCCATGAGATTGATTACACTTCGTTTAGAGAAGAGAATGCTTTAAAAATGCAAAAAAAATGTATGAAAATAAAATAATACAATTTTGTGCTTATTCTAAATTCCATTAAGTAGTTTGTATACTTCTGTTAGAGTTATTTAAAGACTTTAAATATTTTAAAAGGGCCCATAGTTTGAGCCATAGGATTGACATCAGCTCAAGATGTTTTTTAAAATTTTTTATAGCTCCTCTGGCTTATGAGCCATTCTCTACTCTTGCCATGATATATGAGGACCAAGGTGACATGGAGAAGTCTCTGCAGTTTGAGTTGATTGCTGCACATTTAAATCCCAGTGACACTGAAGAATGGGTTAGATTGGCAGAAATGTCTCTGGAACAAGACAATATTAAGCAGGCTATTTTTTGCTATACAAAAGGTAATTAAAATGTTTTTCTCGTTTGATAACATATTACATAATAGGTTTTTTGATCATTGTACTTGTCACTTTGGGGTGATGTTAACTGAAATATACTTTTTCCTTATATTCTGTTATACCAGAGGTAAGCATTTGGGGTTCCTCTATTTCATATTAATCAACAACTTTACTTATATTGTGAGCTAATACAGCATAAAAGTAAGAAGAACAGTACTTTCATTTTCCCACTGAGATCAGTATTGGTTCTAAGCTGTTCCTTAAGGGTTAATATCAGACTAGAGTGATCAAATGAGGATTAATATGATTCAGTTTCTATCTAGTCTTAGATCAAACCTTGTTGAGAATTCCAGAAAGTAGATTTATTCCTGAATAACCTGCTTGGTTTCATAGG
>NW_017731373.1:1432026-1465318 GCF_001890085.2 Hipposideros armiger | reverse complement strand
TTATTTTCTATTAAATTTCTAGCTATCATAGTGGTTAGCTCAGTAAGCTTCTACTTTATGAACTATTAGATAGTAAATTTGTTTTCCACTTTATAATTTTATTGTTGGGACAGGGTAGTGAGGAACAGTTCTGCCACTTGCCACAGAAGTCTTTCCTACGTGAAATACTGTTACTATAAGTTCTGATTCATTAGGCTTTCTCTTGGTCTCTACTTTCCCTCCAGAAATATTTATTGAATAAAAATTATGTGCTAGGGCATTGTACAAGGTACCAGGAGATCCAGTATTGAATGAGCTTTAAAATTCCATGCTCTATGGAGCTTACATTCTAGTTGGGGGAAGATAGGCAATGAGCAAATGAACAACCAAATATATAGTATGTCAGCTGTTGATAAGCGATAGGAAGAAAAGTGATGCCGGGAAGGGGAATAGGAAATTGAGGAATAGGAGTGTGTCATTTTAAATAGGGTGATTAGAGAAGGACTTCATTCCCTTTGTTATGGTCATACCGACCTGAAAGTGAACAGTGGGCGTGGGAGCAGATATCAGGGAAGAGCATCACTGGCAAAGGAAATGGTAGGTGCAAAGCAGTGCTCAAGGAACATCATGGAAGCTGAAGGTTTAAGGGGAGCATAGCAGGGAGTAATGTCAGAGGGGTCTCAGGAAAAGATCACCTGGTCCTTCAGGGCCAGTTAGGGCTTTGGCTTTTACTCTGAATGAGTTGGGAAGCCTTTGGAAGGTTTTGGGTTGAAGTGTGACATAACCTGACTTAAATTTTAAATTCATCAATTCTGGCTGCTCTTTTGAGAACAAATTAAGGAAAAGGGCAGAAGCAGGGATTTTCACGAGGGGGCATGAATAGGTAGGAAATTATTTCAGTAATCCATGGAATGGATAATGGTAGCTTGGATCAGGATAAAAGCAGCAAGAGGTGGTGAGAAGTAATCAGATCCTAGATGTATTTTGAAGGCTGAGCTCAGGATTCTCTGATATATTGGATATGAGGTGTATTGTGCGTGAGAGAAGAGGAGATGAGAGAGGGAAAGAAGGGAAGAGCTCTGAGGACTAAACTCGAATGTACTTCAGTGTTTAGAAGTCTGGAAGATGAGGAAACAACAGGAATGCTGAAAGGAAATGGGCAATGAAATAGGAAATTAAGAGAACATAATATTCTAGAATTTTATTGAAGAGAGCACTTCAAGGAGGAGGGATGATCATCTGTGTGAAAGATGCAGATCATGTAAAATGAGGACTGAGTATTGATGTTGGGGACGGTGGCTTCTGGAGGGTAGGCTACTCTGGAGAAATAAGGGGAGCAGAAGAATGAGAAGGTAATTGGAATGGGTAAGAGGTAATTTGTAAGTTGGGGAAAATTATATTTGTATTCAGATAGGAATGATTCACAACTGAGGGACAAATTGAAGATTCATGAGAGAGGGGACTATTTACTTAAGTGATATCCTTGAGTAGATTGGAGTGAATGGAATCTAGTTGAGGCTCAGCCTTATGATAAAGGAGAAGGGAGAAGAAGATATGGCTGTGGGTATGGGTAAGCAGGTAGATGTGTTGGGAATATGTCTGATTTAATTCTCTGTAAAATAAGCAGGTCATCAGGTGAGAGTGAGGATGGGAGAGTGTTGGAGGTTTCGAGAGGAGAGCATGTAAAATAGTGTCTAGGTCCTTGGGACGTTGCTGTCCCACGATTGGCAGCATTTGCATCACCTTGGAGCCTGTCACAATTGTAGAAACTCAACCCTGCCCCAGTACCACTGGATCAGAATATGCCTTTTTATAAGATCCCCAGTTGATTCGCCCATTCAAGTTTGAAAAGTACTGAACTAGGTAAGTGTAATAAGATTGCTGCTCAACACCATGGGCCCATTTGAGGCTAGTGGTCATTAATTTAGAATGAGTCCAGTCAGGATGGTCAGCTGGGCAGCTGGTTGTGAAGAGTAGGCATATCTGAATTAACTAGGGTTGGAGTTTTATTAGGTGATTTTGATAAAGGGAGATGGGCAGGAGAATTGAGGAGATGCACAAGGAAGTAATTATAATGTGGGAGCATGGAGAAGGAGAGTGAAAACGGGAAGGGTGCAGAGACAGTGACAAAGTGGTAGCATCATGCCTTGTAGATCCTATTGAGGTAGAAGAGTTGTTGGTGTTGGGTGACAGAGAGAATGAGCTGGAATGATATGAGGTCGCTCTGGGAGGGAGCTGCTTGACATGATGTTCTTATGCAGATACTGCACATTTTTCTCTGGATAAGCTCTGATTATGATTTTAAAGAAAAAGGTTTTCTCTCAAAATTCAAGAAAATGAATCATAGTTAATAGCTGGAGGGCCTAATCAAGGAAATGAATTTATAATCTGAATTAAATAAGCACTCATCCATTTTGCCATTTACTTTTTTAGGAGTTACTATGAAGCCAATGATGTTACATCAGCTATTAACATAATTGAAGAAGCTTTCTCAAAACACCAGGGCCTAGTCTCCATGGAAGATGTTAACATAGCAGCTGAACTATACATTTCTAACAAACAATATGACAAAGCTTTGGAGGTATGTGTTTCTCTCTTAGGTTTTAAACACAAATCTGTGTTCTAGAAATGCTTACAAATTGACAATTCCTCATTTTATTTGTAAATATTAAATTACTTATGTACTAAATTATATATTGAACATTTATATATTAAAGTCTGCATGGAAACATTTCTAGATTCTATCGTAATTCCATTTGAAATATAAAATGTAGTTATCACATGATAAAAGCTATCACCATTATCACAGGCGCCAGACATGTCTGTACTTCAGGGTAGCAGGACTCAGCAGCCAGACGAATTACTACGATTAAATTCTTAATCTGTCAGGAAAGGTAGATTGGTTTGATTAAGCATTAGTTAATATGACATAAAAATGTTAATATACACAGTGCTTCCTTATTTTAAAGAGACTTACTATTGCTTTTTGTAGCCCATTTATATGTTGTAAGGAATATTTGAATTAACTATAGAAATCTTGGCATTATGAGAAGGTTTTTCACACATACCTATTGTATTATTTTCTTTTTTCCCTCCATTCTTTTAGGCAATTACAGATTTTTCTGGAATCGTGCTAGAAAAAAGAACTACAGAAGAAGGCACTTTGGAAGACAATAAAGGTTGTAGTTTCTTCTGCATAGGAAAGTGCATATAATCCTCTTTTCATAATGTAGCATTTTGAAATTGATAATTAATCTTTTCATAACAAGTTTTCCCAAGGAGCATTTTTTCCTAAGAGACATGTTACATCATTTTGTAATCTTTAAAAAAAAAATTGTTTTCAGTCCCCTTTATTTCTCAATATGTCCATTTGAAATGGCATTTCTCACTGACCCAGGGTCTTTTTAGTGCTATGTGAAAAAAGAATGCATTACTGAATATCGTATCAAAGCAATTTACTTTTCAAAAAGGGCTTAAAATGCTCTCTACTAATTTACTTCAAACTTATGGATTGAAAAAATTCTACTTCAAACTTAAGCATGCACATAAAATGGTACTTCAAGCTGTAGCACAGTATTATTTTATTTCTTTTCAGCCTCTGTGTAATGAAGAGTGTAAGAGGCTTGAATTCAAGAAGAAAAAAGAGAGTTTGTCATTTTTGTCTTTTTAGTTCTTTGTAGTTTTGATAGAAAGTGTGGGAATTTATGTAGGTTTTGGATAAGTGGATAAGGTATTAGGAAAGAATATGAAGGATAATTGCTACCAAAGGACAGACTGACAGAAATATAAGTACCTAGTACTAGAGGTGGCCAAATTAGAATTGACTATGGAATCATTTCCTTTGAATTAAGTAAATGAGATCTTACATAGAAGATAATTTGCTCCATTTGCCCCACATTCCAAGCTTGCATATAGGAACTTCTGTTTGTCTGTCTGTTAATGCACAGTTGGGGAGAATGTTACCTGCACTATACCTGATGGAGTGCCGATTGACATCACAGTGAAGCTGATGGTCTGCCTTGTACATCTCAACATCCTCGAACCACTTAATGTAAGCAACATTAAGATCTGTACTTGAGATACTTTAGAACAAATCCACAATTTTTTCTTTAGATGACAAGAAGTTGACCCCAGATTTCACATTTCTTAATAACCAGGAAGTCACCATAAGCATCTTTGTGTGAAATGTCTTATAAAAGGCATGAAATACTTGGTTTTTCTTTTAAAATTAGAAGAACCCAGGGATCAGAATTTGAGATTGGGCTTTTAGACAATTGGTAATTTCTGACAGCCATTCTCTTTTGCCAATTTCGGACTGTTTCACTGAATAAAAAAAATAGAGCATCTGCTTTGCAGACATTAGGATAAGGTATTAAATAAAATATACAAATCCCTACCTTCTTGGATCTTTTGTCCTAATGTGATTAGATAGATAATAAACAAAATATGTATGTAAAATATAGGATGTTCGTTGGTGATAAATGCCCTGGAGAAAAAGCAAACAAGGAAGAAGAGGGAATATTGGGAATGGGCGGAATTGCAGTTTTAAATAGGGTGGTAAGGAAAGCCCTCCCTGAAAATGGGGCATTTGATTGATGACTTGAAGGGAGTAAGCCGTGCTAATATGTGAGGGGAGAGCTTCCGGAAACTGCAAACACAGAGGCCCTGAGACATGGTATATTTGACTTGTTAGAGAGCACAGAAGATCAGTGTTGTCTTAGCTTCCGCCATGCCAGCCTTATAACAGGGCTTCAAAAATAATGTGTTGAATGAGTGAATAATGGCAGTATGAGTTCTTTTAATAGATACAGAAAAATGATTATTTAAAGCCGTTTTTATTAAGCCTTGCTCTTTAGGTTTTACCAGATAACTGGCATATATGTTAAAAAGAGAAATAGATACCGATGTCCATGTTTGTAATAAATGTGTGACTTCAGGCTTTAATTTTGCCATCTAGCCTCTCTTGACAACGCTAGTGGAACAGAATCCTGAAGATATGGGAGACCTCTATTTAGATGTTGCTGAAGCTTTTCTGGATGTTGGTGAATATCATTCTGCACTTCCTCTCCTTAGCGCACTAGTCTGCTCTGAAAGATACAACCTCGCAGTAGTTTGGCTTCGACATGCAGGTAATACTTTTTTGTGGGAGGGAGAAGTTTTAATCATTTATTAGGAGACAAGAACTTAGTTTTACAACACAGTAATCATTATTATAAAATATTAATGTCTTAGAGAAAGTATTTCTGGTTTCAGGGTACTTTTTTGAAGTTCAGTATTTTTAATTGGTGTGTCTCTAAATGATTTCTCCCTCACTTCTCAGAATTTATCCCAAGGAAATAATTGAATGAGGGGAGGGGAGAGAGTTTATATTGGGGATCACAAAACTCAGGAGCCTGGCAGGTAACAAAAATGAGTCAAGTGGGCAAGTGAGAGGACTGGGAGGGTGAGAACTGGAGAGCTCAGTCTGAAGAATGCTGCTGTTTCTCACATGTTGATGTGCCATGTGGCCATGGGGGACCCACTGTTGCCAAATGCAGATTTTTCAAAAGAATCCAGTAATTTGGA
Organism: Hipposideros armiger; assembly: GCF_001890085.2. Taxonomy (NCBI): domain Eukaryota; kingdom Metazoa; phylum Chordata; class Mammalia; order Chiroptera; family Hipposideridae; genus Hipposideros; species Hipposideros armiger. The sequence continues at coordinate 1,459,774 of NW_017731373.1, read as the reverse complement.
TTTTATAAAATCCTAATTTTAGAAAATATAGATAATTAATTGTTTTTAACAGCACTGTGGCCAAACAAAACACATCTGTGGGTTAAATTGGTCTTCCAGTTTGTGAACTCTGGCTTAGATTTAGATACATGAATATGTTTACTGCAGTGTTATTTGAGTAAAAATTTAGAAATAACCTAAATGTCAAATAATAAGTTTAAGTAAATAATTTAATTGGATATTATAACCATTCAAAATGCCAATGAAGACATGGAAAAATCTTAAAAGCATAATACTAAGTGAATAAAGCAGAACCTCAAATTGTATTAATATGCTGATTACATTCTTATAGCAATTTGAATTTAGTTAGGGGATTCAATAGAAAGATCAATCAATAGATGGAAATTAGTACCGACAGTTGTTACAAAGTACTGGAAATATGCATACATTTATTTCTTGTTATAATTCTTTGGATATTGCTGTAATATTTCTGTAAAAATTGGAGAAATAATTTTGGCAAGTGTACACATCTGTTGTTCATATTTGTATACTTTATTTTACCATCTTAGACTGTTTAAAGGCCTTAGGCTACATGGAGCGTGCTGCTGAAAGCTATGGGAAAGTGGTTGATCTGGCCCCGCTCCATCTGGATGCAAGAATTTCACTTTCCACCCTTCAGCAGCAGCTGGGCCGACCTGAGAAAGCTCTGGAAGCTCTGGAACCCATGTATGATCCAGACACCTTAGCACAGGATGCAAATGCGGCACAGCAGGTAGGCCATGGAGCTGAGAAGGAAGTTTCTCTGGGTGGATTATATTTTAGAACTTTCTCTTCAGTTAAGGATGTCTCTACAGCTTGTATCCAGAAGTTTTATTTTAGTGTATTAAATTCGGTGTTTTTGAAAAATGATTTTGAGTCTTAAGTTTCAGCCACTCATTAGACATCATAAATTATAGTTTCTAGAAGATTGGATCTTATAGTGAACGATCATAAAACAGATGTTCTTAAGCTTTGGTTTTTAAGCTAAAACTTTTCTGTTGAAATAAACAACTTAACAGTAAAGGAATCTTGTCACACTGATTATTATGTGCTTATTTATTTAGGAGCTAAAGTTACTGCTTCATCGTTCTACTCTACTGTTTTCACAAGGCAAAACGTATGGTTATGTGGATGCCCTACTTACCATGTTAGCCATGCTTTTAAAGGTGGGTAATGATCTTTCTTCCTGTTAGCCTCGTTGCTTTTTAATGTTTAGAATTTAATTTAAACACAGATTATAGCTCTTTTTAGCTCTGTTTTACTCTATTAAACTCAAACTTTTTAAAGTGAATGTCAGATACAGACAAAAGGCTTAGAGAATAATGGTATGTAATTGAAAGTCTACATGAAAGTATATAAATGTGACTGTAGATGAAGTGAAATAAAATCCTTGATAGTACAGACTTAGAAAAGTGAGAACCATAGTTTTATCAGTTATTGGCCCTGCAGACCCTGCTATGTGCCAAAGTTTTTCACTTTGCAAAAATGTTTTCCAGATTATGACATCCTTTCCCAGTGTAGCTTTTCTGCAGGGAGGTGGTTGTGTATTTGTGTGTGTACATGTTATAAATGGATGTGAACTGCCTTCTGTGTGAGTAGTGTAACGCAGATTCCTTTGTTAAGAAAAAAATTCAATCTTTTTTATATGTTCATATACACAGTAATTTCGTCTCTTTTTTCCTTACTTAAGAAGCTTTCAGGCACAACTGTGGTACTTGTGGCCCATAGATTTTCTTTAAAGAATTATATGACTAAAAAAACCTCAATTTATCTTTAATATAGGTAGCAATGAATAGAGCCCAGGTCTGTTTGATATCCAGTTCCAAATCTGGAGAGAGGCATCTCTACCTTATTAAAGTGTCAAGAGACAAAATATCAGACAACAATGACCAAGAGACAGCAAATTGTGATGCAAAAGGTAACTGCTTTCATTTGCTTTATTACATCAAACTTGGCTGAGTTGGAAAAAAGACTGATGAAGTAATTAATACCTGACAGTAGTCTAATTGAAACTATACCCTTTTCAAGTAAAATGAAATTTTCTAATCTAACTCCTTCGAGTATAATAAACTTAGTTGATATTAAAAAAAAGAAAAGAAAAGAAAGACCATATGTAAATGATTTTTAAAAATTAAAAGGAAAACACCTGCTGGATCTTTTTGTGAAAAAAAATTTTTTAATTTTTACTTTAAGAAGAAATTATATCTTATTTTAAGAAATTTGTGAAGATTAGATGACAGTACAGATTACTATATTTGTCCAGTCACTTCAATTATGTATATTGCATTCCCTGTTCAATTCATTTTTGACAAATGTAGCAATAGTCATAGAAACTGAAAATAAGTTGCTTTGATCCAGTCTCAAGTAATATGACTTTAAAAGCCATCTATTGTTAGCTGGCAAAGCATCAAATGTGCTTAGGTAAGATTATTAGAGAACTTTGGAAAAGACTTGGTTATAAACTAGAGATTATCAATCTGGTAGAAAATTATTTCATTTTTAATTCAAGAGACATTTATTAAATCATTGCTACAGGCATGGCAGTGTGCAATGGACAGGGTTTTAGAATGCAGAAGAGCCGAATCTCTATTAGCGTGATATAAGGATGTAAGATAGGCAAGGCGTTGTGTGGGAAGAGTCAGGAAAGGAGTGAAGGCGTAGCTGCTCATAATCCAGCTCAGAGCCCTGCGCTTTCTCCAGTTCACTGACTCTGAGCTCATCCCAGCGGCCTCTGCATCTCCAGCTTGTACTTGGACTATGTTTCCTGAAATTATAGTTATCTCTATATCTGATCCTGTCTGTTTTCTTTTCAGTATTTCCTCATTTTAGCTCCATTGCTGATTTTTCCTAGGCTCATAAGGTGTTTGTTGTTTTGCTTTGTTAGTTAATTTCACTGCGGTGAGGATCACATTATACCAGGACAGGCTGAGCTAGGCATCTTTAATGTTTCATACATCTTTGTTCTCTGATTTTTTTCACTTAACATTTTCTCATGTTGCTCTGTTCTGTTGATAGCTATTATATTTAAGGAATGTGTAATATTGGATAGCAGTTCCATAATTTATTTAATCATTAAATAAATCATAATTTATCTAATCATTATTTTTCTATATATGGTTGCTTCCAGTAAATTTCTTTTATAAATAATACTGTTGTGAGCATCTTCAAGCCTGTAGTTTTATCCATATTTTTGACTAGTTGTTTAGAAAAGATTCCCAGAAGGAGAATTCTAGGTCAAAGATTAAAACATTTTTATGGTTTTTGATACTTCTCAAGGGCTATAAGAGGGAGGCTTCTTACAGACAAATAAAGAAGAGAAGACTTTGGAAGGAAAAGAGAAATTTTGAGGCAGAGAAAAGAAAATTAAGTTTACAGAAAAGGACAAGAACAATGTGAATCTCAAAGTATGAATTTGAAGTCTTCTGCTGAGCAAACGTTTGAATGCCTCATATGTGCAGAATCCATGCCTGACCTCAGTCATGGAAAGCACACTCGTTCTGCCCTGAGGACCACATATCCCAGCTATCACTGAGAAACACAAATGAGGTAGCTGGACCTTCTAGAGAACAAACCAGCAGTGAGAGTCACCTGGGATTGCAGGTTGTTAGGCAGGCAGAGCAGAGGTGGTGGTGTTGAAGGAGTGTAAACAGCCAACTTACTACCCCCTTCTCGTCATTGTTAGAAGAGTGTTATTAGGACCATAGTTATTAAATTTAACCTTAAAATCAATCAAGTGAATATTTCATTCTAATACTGCTATTTCTAGAAGTATAGTATCCTAACTGACTTTCATTGGTCTCATTTTAGCAATATTTGCTGTACTCACGAGTGTCTTGACGAAAGATGACTGGTGGAACCTTCTGCTGAAGGCCGTATACTCTTTATGTGACCTCTCCCGATTTGAGGAGGCTGAGTTACTTGTAGATTCTTCATTGGAATATTATTCATTTTATGATGACAGACAAAAACGCAAAGAACTAGAATATTTTGGTCTGTCTGCTGCAATTCTGGACAAAAATTTCAGAAAGGCATACAACTATATCAGGTGATTTTCCAATAACTTATTTTAATTAGATTCTCTGATAGAGTATGTATATTTACTTTTACTTTGTCTCTCTTGCTTAAAAATTAATAAAGTGTTTTACTTTAGCTCTCCTATTACTTGCTGGTTAATTCAGTTCATTGGTGATTCTCAGAGGTAATATATGAGAGCATACACTCTTACCGTGTTTCCCCAAAAATAAGACCGGGTCTTATATTAATTTTTGCTCCAACAGTCTACATTTATTCATTTATTCATGTACAAAAATCTACGTTTATTCAAACAGTCATGTCTGGCTGATGATCTTAACTGGGGCTTATGTTTGGGGTAGGGCTTATATTACAAGCATCCTGAAAAATCATGCTAGGGTTTATTTTCCAGTTAGGTCTTATTTTCAGGGAAACATGATATATACTTAACTCCTTGTGCTTCAATCTCCCCATTGATAAAATGGACATCATGATACTACTGTCTTATAGGATTATTGTGAGGGCTGAATGAGTTAGTATATATAAATCTTTTTAACAGTGCCTGGCACACATTATTATTGTTCAGCCTTCATTGTACTGCAGCTATAGTGGGCAGGGAGAAAAGGTGAAATTTAAACCACTTGATTCTGTTTTTTGGTCTAAATGTTTTGTTGAAAAGTAGAAACAAGATGTAGAAATACTAGCTAAGCAACATTTTCCGGGAAAAACCTTTCACTGTGTGATTGGTTTTGCTTAAAAAAAGGAAGAAACAATCTGTTCTTCCCTGGTGGGGGATGGTGCATTTCAATGTTGATAGGACAGCACTGAAGGGTTTCATTCTTAGAAATCAGGAAGGTTTTCTTTTTATATTATTTTTTTACCCCCACCCTCTTTCTGCAATTTTAGGATAATGGTAATGGAAAATGTCAATAAACCCCAGCTCTGGAACATTTTCAATCAAGTTACCATGCACTCTCAAGATGTACGACATCATCGCTTCTGTCTCCGTTTAATGCTGAAAAATCCAGAGAATCATGCCCTGTGTGTGTTAAACGGACACAATGCATTCGTATCTGGAAGTTTTAAGCATGCCCTTGGTAAGTGTTCTGGCACATGAATTTGTCAAGCAGGAACAGTGTGGTGCTTAAGAGCCTGGCCTCTGGATCGGAAAATGCCTGGGTTCAAACAGCAGCTCCAGCATTGCAAATTATCCTGCCTCCCCCTGCCTCAGTTGCTTTATCTCTGAAATGGAGATAATAATTGGACCTATCCTGGAGATACTGTGAAAATTAAGTGAGTTAATGTAAAGTACTTAAAACAACACTTGGCACATATAGTAAGTGGCTGTGTTAGCAATAATGATAATTATTTTTCTTATGAAACTTTGGTTTCAAAAGGCTGAAGCAGGTCTTATAATTCATTTTAAAGGTCAACCCATTCTCCTTACTTAGGCTTGTTTTTAAGATAATTTTTATTAATTATGGATGCTTTGCTTCCTGATTTTAATTTGCTAATTTGCTCTACAACAAAAGGCTTAAGATTTGCTGATAGTTCATCCCTTTAGGAGAAAAGTCTTTATATCAAGATTTATTTATATAGTGCTTACTAATTCTAATTAAACTCAAGGAAAATTCACTAATCATGTATAACAAAGTTCTGTAATAAGAAATCAAACAAACAAGTAGAGAAATACCTAACCAAATTTTTAAACTTAAAATGAGGCATGTGTCTCCTGCTGTCTAGAAGCTAGTGTTGCCAGGTTCACTTCTTTTGAATAAAAGGTGATTTGGCTATTTTAATACTTTCATATTTCTTTGTGTATGGCTGGTGTTTTTAGAATTGTTCAGCCAGATGTTGAAACATTTGAACATAAGATGTTGAAACTTTCCTCCACTGCATGTGCTTTTTGAAGTTATTAATTTATATTAAAATGTAAAATGGAGATTTATCTTATTTTTCTATATTTACAAACTTACAGGTTAAAATAGAAAGTCCAAATGGCAGTCTACCATCCATGCCGTTAAAGAGATTTTAATTCCTCCTGCAATAGAAGTTGTTATCTATATATGATAAATTATAGATCATTCCTTTATAAGAAAAATTTGTTTAAATTCCCCTATTTCATATGGGTAAGCTTTTGACATGAAATGATTATGTATGTAGATACATGGAATTCACAAAACTCCAAATTCTTATTTTATTATTACATACATATAGCTTTTCTAAGGAAAGACAAAATAGTTGCTACTTTTTTGGGAAATAACCATAATCTGAAAAACAAAACAAAACTATTTTTCTTTTTTTACTTCCATGATCCATTACATTTGAATTATTAACACAGATCAATTAATTTTACAAAAAAATTTAACAAAAGACACATCCCTCCATTGTTTTTTAAATAGATTTAAGATCATAAGATAGATTTATGATCACCATAGATAAATTGCTTATTTTGGAAATATTATTGTACATGAAAATGTCTTGCTGTTCCTAAAAGAATATTACTTTTAGTTGTTCATATTTTATCTTCATGGTCAGGATACATTCATGGGTAAATCCCTCTAATTTTGTTATATGTTATACATTATTTTAAAATTCAAATTTGCATCTGGTTGGTATTTTAGAATGTACACCTTGCATATGTTAAATATCAGTAATGTTTGTTTAGCCTTAAGCTATATTTGAATAAGTGTTGAGGAAATAAGGAACTACGTTTCTGTCACACTATCTGACATTACTGTTCATTTTTCAGGCCAGTATGTACAAGCCTTTCGCTCCCATCCCGATGAACCTCTCTATAGCCTCTGTATAGGCCTGACCTTTATTCACATGGCATCTCAGAAGTATGTATTAAAGAGACATGCTCTTATTGTTCAGGTAATTCATTTGGAGTTCTCATTACTTGATTTTCTTTAAAAATGAATATACTTAATACATTTGTTATACTGCTTCAAAAGTAATACTGGCTTAGTAGACGTGTTGGGAATGCCCAACACCTATCCTTACGTTCAGCACTCATGGACGCGACGCCTAGAGCACTCCTGGCTACGCCTTGTGCAGCCATGTAGAAAGGCAACATAGCCAGATCATAAAGGAAGAAGACTCAGGCGGAATCTGGGGACTTGTGTGCAGGCTTCCTTATACAATGGAACCTCTAAGCCCTCCGGCCCTCTAGGTCCTGAAGATTGATTTATTTTAAATTAGTTTTTAAAAATGTAATAATAGATGCATACAATAATATATGACTATGTGAATGTGTGACCGTTTCTATACATCATCACCAACAAATTGCTCTTTTAAAGTTTTTATGGTCTTATATAGCAATTTGAAATCACCTTTTTGTTTTGTTTACTTTTTTATATAGTTTGTCTCCTCTAATAAGAATATACACTCAAGAGATCAAAGATCTTGTTTAACACTGTATCGTCAACACTTTCGTTTTTATGATTGCAGTTTTTATGTTTGATGCATGTATAGACATGTTTTTTTAAGTAGTTAGAGAAGGAGAGAAAATTTTGGCTTGATTGGGGTAGTAGGACTTAATAAAGGATTTTTTTTTTGTTTTTAAAAAATTTTTAAATTTAAAAAAGGTTAAAAGAACACCTAATTAAAGTGATAATTGTTAAAACTGGGTATTGAGGTTCATTATAATGTTCTTTTTACTTTTATATATTTGAAAATTTCTATATTAAAAAATTTAAAAAACGCCAAAAAAACCCAAACCTGAATTTTTCCTTTTCTTGGGTATTTACTTGTCATATTTTGTCCACATCATCCTCTAAGCTTGTTTTTCTTCCTTAGTGGATACTTTGCTGTATTAAGTAATGTAGGATTGTTTACAAATTAAACAAATATGTATTGAGCATGCACTGTACCATTACTGGGGATATGGCGTTGTGTGAGTACTCAGGCAGAATTCCTTGCCCTCATAAAGCTTATGTTCTGGTAAAAATTGATAGGAAAATTTTATGGAATAACAGGCCTGGTAAGACAAAAATTTATGTATAGCAGGTCCTTGAATAACGTCATTTCATTCAATGTCATTTTGTTATAACACTGCTGAGATGCTGTAGGAACATAACTCACGTTTATGTCAATTAGCTTATGGTAAAATTGGTTTGTTATATGTCATTTTGCTTAAAGTTGCAGAACCTATCAATGACATTGAGGATTCACTGTACTTCAAAGTAATTTGGAAGCTGAATTTCAAATCACTTTCATAGCTAGATAGTTTTTAAATGATTAGCTAGAGCTGAAACAAGAGGTGGTGGGTAGATGGGAATTTGTTGTACTCGTCTCTCTTCTTTTGTGTATGTTAAACATTTTCCATTGAAAAAGCTTTTAACAAGCACGTTTTGTTGGAAATAGCATGATTCTTACATTGTTTTAGTTTTTCATGAATTGATAATATTTCTTCATGCTCCAGGACCATAGTTTTCCTTTGCACTAATTAAAAAAACTAATTTCATATGTTTTACTATCTTTCCTATCTTTGTATCATACTGTAAGAGTAAAATCTTTCATGTTTCTTTACTTCTGCCTTTATTTAACATTATATAAACAGTACATACTTGAGCCCTTTAGTGAGTGATGCTTGAAATGTAACATAGTTAATGTAAAAAGAACTCTTTTCTCTTTTCCATTTCAAGGTTTTTGTTTGTCATTTTTTATAGTTTTATATTTGATGATTCAGTCTAAGACATAAAGTGGATGCCTACATTACCTAGTTTTTTAATCACTGAATATTTGAATAGTAGTTCTTCAATTGTCAGGGAGATTATCCTCCTAAACTTGTTAAAAATTTCTTAAAATGCAGCAGGTAACTCTTTTTATTGTATCAGAAGATGTACAAGTTCATTTTAGTTGCGACAATTCATCTGGTATTACTGTTCCTTCTCAGAGTTCTGTCATTAAATTTGTCATTTTAAAATATGAAGATTTGCCATTTTTCTGAGATTAATAGTTTGTCTTCTATTACTTAACAGAACCATGTTTTTCAGTGGAGTAGAAGTCACATTCACATACATAGATGGGTTCTTTTATTATGCAGAAACATGATTTGTTTCTTGAACATAACTATTTTTGTCCCTAAAATGCATTAATTCTAAAGAATTCATTAAATTTTATTTATTTACTTATGAAGGAACAGTTGTGGCCATTTATTGTATAGCGGATCACCAGGAAATAATTGTATTTTAAATTCTATACTCACACATTAGTGGATTTACTCTTAATTCTTAGTAATATGTTTACATAATTACTTCCTAGGACACTTGCACCTTTGCAGTATGTAACTTTCTGTGGATATAAGTTGCAGCTGCATTCAAAGGGAACATGAAGAAGGCAGGAGGCCGAGGAGCTGTGACACACGGGGAGTCTCCATTATTGTAGTTGTGCTCTGAAAAAATCGGTTTCTTCATAAAGCCTTTGAGTCAAACGTTCAGGGGGAAAAAAAACACACCAAGTTTTTTGGGTTAAGAGGTTATTGAGGTCCTGAGAAGTACATTTACCCAGAAAGGTTAGGTATGCTCAAGTGAGTTAGCTCCTGAGGATGAACCTTTCTAAATTAACATCCTAAGGGCTCAGATTTTATATTCTGCTCAAGCTTTAAGACATGTGTTTCAAACCAGAAAGTTTACTGGCCTCTAATGCCACAAAAGCCAAATTGAAACCATAAAAAATATATCCTGTGTTCTTATAGATTATAGATTTTTGACAGATAGTTATAACATTTGGCTTTGTTTTCTGTGAATATTTCTGTCCTTAGCTTAAAAAAAAAAATCTTCCTTGACACCTTCTGAAGAGCTCTTGACTACACTGTGATATGACACTACAGTATAGACATACATTCTTTTTGGATGGGACTGTCACTTTTTTTAATATTTGTATTCCCAGCACTTGGCACATACTTAGTTCATATTTGTCAAGTGAGTGAAATATTGAATTGTTTATCTTTTTCTTTTTGGTAGGGCTTTTCCTTTCTTAATCGATACCTCACTCTACGTGGGCCTTGCCAGGAATCGTTCTACAATTTGGGCCGTGGCCTTCACCAGCTGGGGCTGACTCATCTCGCAATCCATTATTATCAGAAGGCTTTGGAGCTCCCTCCACTTGTGGTAGAGGTATTGTATGGATTACTTTGAACACTGAGGAGTCACTTCACTTCATTTCATATATACTTGTAGATAAGTGTGGTTAGCTGTTGTGGTCCAGACAGGGAAATAATTTTAGCTTATATATTAAAATGTATGTTTCCCTTATTGAATGTATTCATGTAATGATGTTCAACAACCAGTCAATCTTTGACACCCTGGCTTTATGACTAGATTAGCAACCGCGTAAACATACATGACTTTTGGTTATGACCATTTTAATTATCCTAAGATAGCCCCTGTAGTTTACAGGTATGAGCTGGTAGACATGAAATCTTAGTGTTGAGTGATACAGTCATTGTTCATTTCCAAGTTCAAGTGTAATTAACATATTTTTTTCTAAATATGAAAGACCAGTATTAATGTAGTTTTGTTTGTTTTAAGATAATGTAGTATGGGGTAAAGTTTATTTTAATATCTGAAGAAAAGTGTATGTTTACATTGTTAATTTTTTTAAGGTTACACTCATAATCCCCAGCTTCCTTCACAACTATTTTCTAGTACCCTTGTTTAACTTTAGTTGTTAAGCAAATGAATATATACTTTTATAGTTACTCTAGTGAAATATATACACTTTGGTGTTCTTTATTGCATAAATAACCATACGTATTGCTCCTTAAGCTTTATAGGTATCATTTTTTATTGTTACAGATATTTTTTCTGTTAACCCCAAGTTTTGTATTGGGGAAGATTAGAAATACAGATCTAATGTACTCCATTGAGTTCATTGCTTTGTTATTTAAGTAGGAAAAAAGATAATAACACCCCTAAGGTAATCATAATCAATTTGGTGTATGCCCTTCTAGACATAGTCCATAAATGCCTTTCTGTTATATAGTACAGGTATTTTTCCCCCATCTGGTAATTTGTGTTGTAATTTACTTATTCTTTTTTACATTTTTTATGAGGTAATAGCTATTAATCTTTCCTTTTATAGTGTCTATTTTTGCTATTATACTTAGAAGGGCCTTTCCTATCCAAGATTGTTATATTACCCAACTATATATATTTTTTTATGGTTTCATTTTTTAATTCTTAAATCCTTAATTCATCTGGAGTTTATTCTGCTGTAGCATGTGGGTGAGACTTTTTTCCATAACTTATTGGTTAGACCTTTTTAAACATTTGATGGATGATACAGTTGCTATAATGATTAACTGAATAAGCATAATCTGATAAAAATTTAGAATAAAGATAGATGCATAATGTTATAATTTTTTTAGTATAATGAATTTTAATAACTTGAACACTTATACACTTATGATTAAATTGTTTATTTACCATAAAATTGTCCTGGTTGTCAGTTTGAAATATAACTTATTTATGTATTTTTCCCTCTAGGGAATAGAAGTTGATCAGATAGACTTACGAAGAGATATTGCCTACAACTTATCTCTCATCTATCAGAGCAGCGGGAATATTGCAATGGTGCAAAAGCTTTTGTATACATATTGTTCTATATAAGACACCTCAGCCAAGAAAGGAGCGCGGGGTAGCTGTTGTGTGTGGACCAGTATTTTCTGTCTCAGGGCTTATTAACCCCAAAATAGAAATGATAATTTCAGAATTATCTAACTGTGTAGTTCATATTTGATATGTGATAATGATCTTGTGGTAGATTTGCAAAAATTATCATTCCTGTAAGAATTTGTATATTGTTCTGTCATTTCCCTTTAGCATTTTTTAGTAAAATGGTCCCCAAAGCTGAAGTGGACAATAATAACCTTTGAGTTAGCTTGGAGTCAAATCCATTAAATTTTCACTCATATCATTTATTCACCTGTGCATTTAATACTATATATGAAACACCTGCTATGTACCAGGCACTGTGATAGGTGCTAGGAACACAGTAGTATGATAGATGTGACCTCTCACTACAATTCCTTAAATACAGAACTCGAGCATATACTTATTTGTAAGAAATATTTGCTGCATAAGAAATATTTGCTGCATTTCTACATCCATCATTGTTGTCGGTCATTCATTTCTTGGTTCCCTGTTACTATTGCATGGACAGTTTTTCAAATACATAGAAAAAGAGATTGCTTATTAAAGCAAAGACAAACTGGGACTCTTTCCAATGTTAACACAACTATGTAATTCACTTAGCTCCTAACAAAATTATTTAAAATGGTTATGTGGTAGGAAGACAAATAATTGAATTATTTTTTTTACTTTTCATCTATATGTATCTTAGCCATATAGACTATGACCTGGGAGGCTAGACTTAATTCAAAATATCCTGCTCTGAGGCAAATAAAGAAATGCATTGTCAGTGTTTATCAATGGCTTTCTGACAAAAAAAAAAAAGAAAGAAAGAAAAGAGAGGACCACATTCAATAACATGACCTGGAGTCCGTTTCCAGATCACTAAGAATATAGGAAGAATGGGGGAGTTGTATATGTGGAATGCAGTATTGCTCATAAAAAAAACCCATAAAATCCTTTTGCTTATCTCCAAAATCATACGTTCTTGAATCTAAAATAACAATACTTGTTAATATACTATTGGTTTAATAACAGCATTTTAGAGTTTCTTTTCAGGGGAAAATGAATGCTATGTGTGCATATGAGTTGTAAAACCCAGTCCAATGGTGGGAGGGAAGTAGGTATGAGACATAGGATGAAAAAAAATACAATGGTGGCTTTTTAGGAATTCTTACCACCATTTACATTGTATATATAACTTTGTAATTGAGAAACAGAATTTGTATGTAATAAGTATAAATGTATTGTTTCCTCTGTATGTATGTGTGTTTATATATATGTATAGATATAATATAAATAAATTTTATTTTTATAATTAAAGTGAGTTTCACATGCTTATATAATTTTATATCATGCCATTTGCAGGCAATGATAAAGCTAACTGTGATAGAGTAATAAGTGACATTTGTGTCTTGGAATCCTGTGGAATTGAGTATTCTGAGTTCAGAGTTTCTCTCTTCAATTAAACTCATGGGACTGTGACTCCAGTATCTGCTGAACAGCCTTGGAGGAAACAATAAATCTCTCTAGCAGTCTTCTAAGAAAAAAAGTTGATATTGCATGTGTTTGTTTAGCATTTAAAATTATAGCCACCATTTGCTGAGTGTTTGCCATTGCTAAGTACAGTGCCAGATACAGATACGTTAGCTTTGACTCTCAGAGAATCACCTGCAACGTAGGTGTTATTATGGATATTATTATTATTATCTCCATCTTATATATGAGATTAAACAGCATATTCAAGATGACTAGCAAGCTACTCCTTCCTTAGAGATGTTCCTTTAGAGCAGCGGTTCTCAACCTTCCTAATGCTGCGACCCCTTAATACAGTTCCTCATGTGGTGACCCCCAACCATAAAATTATTTTCGTTGCTACTCTATAACTGTAATTTTGCTGCTGTTATGAATCGTAATGTAAATATCTTTCTGTTTTCCGATGGTCTTAGGCGACCCCTGTGAAAGGGTCGTTTGACCGCCAAAGGGTCGTGACCCACAGGTTGAGAACCACTGCTTTAGAGGAACATACTTGCTCCAGTTCAGAGTAACAACACAAAATTGTGCACAAGTTAATTTTAGAAAGATAAAGGAGACTTTCAGCCCTTCAGCCTATTAAAAGCCCCTGTGGGAAATATCTTTTGGGGAGTCTTTTAAAAAGCTGATATTCCTTTCCTTACCTATCCTCACTCCAGCTACGGATGGGATCCTGAAAGCCACTTTATACAACGAGGTTCTTTTCTACGGGTCACTGTCAAGTCAGCAGGGAGTCCGCTCCTGATACAATCTGGGCCAATCAAGAGTTTCCCTCCTCCTCCTCCAGGACATTTAGAATTAGGATGGAGCCTTTTTGTGGGGCTGGGGCTGGAGCTGGAGAGCTATGAGGCCATTTTCTGCTTTCCCTGTTAGCCAACTAGCAGTTAATCCATTGTTTTGAGAAAGAAAAATAAAGCCTATACGTTAAGAGAAGCTGAGATGAGAACTGGAGAGAGCGATCCTTGAGCTCCCAGGGGTTTTCCAGTTTTCCATTCCCATCCTTCCAAAGGCTGCATTCTTACCCTTAGGTTCTTCCTATAAGAAATTCCTGATTCTATAAGTTCCACTTTAAAGTTTACACTAGGTTAAATTTTTCAGTTATTCGCACCAAAAAAAAAAAAATCCTAATTGATCCCCTATCATTCCACCTTCCTTTTCATTTAGGATTGATGCTTTTAAGTTATTTTCACAAGAAGGAAGGGCAAAGCGAATTCTTCCTTTGATTCGCTAAGAGAACTGTATGCTTCCAGCACATTTCTCTTTCATACATATGCTAGCGTGCCGGTTGGGTTCCCCAGGAAGCAAGTGTTGCGGGTACAAAAGGTGCTTTGGTGAGTAACTGAGGAAGAGCCAAGCAGGCTTGAGGAAAGCCTCCGGAATGAGACCCATTGAAGCACATGAGTGGCGGGGGGGCCACTCACAGGGAGCAGACCGAACGCAGGAAGTAGAAAAGTAAAATGTAATTAGTATCCTAAGATGAGAACATACTGTAAATATGAAGAGAAGAGTGCTATAAAAAGGAATATTCAAATAAGAGCTTTACAAAATTAAAAATGTAACTGCCAAAATTGATGACTGCATTGTGGGAACTAGAACATAAAAAAGACCAAATGGAACATTGAAGAGATGAGAACATTTCAGATGAGAAAATGAAAGGTTACAAAACAGTCTAAGTTACAAGTTCTTTGTGGCAGTTACCCTACCTTATAAATTTATACTTCAAGGTGTTTGCTTGATTATCAGTAATTCCAGTGGAAGAACAGACTCCTGCCATGAATTCTTTTTTAAACTGAGCCATCTGCCACCTGTTGGCAGCTCAGCGGCAGCTCAGCCCGGGCTGTGAGTCGAACCGGTGACCCTGTTGCTCAGAGCTCACACTCTTGACCCTATGAATTCTTTATATGCAGTAGATGGCAGTACATTTCTATAAATTTAGAATTGTGCTTCATCAAGTACAGTGACACCAGCTTTTAACATTTTTCAAAAAATTATGCTTAATTTATGGAGGGATTAATTTTTTATTTGGATTAATGTGGGCAAGGCATGATACTGCATTTTCATTCCAGGTGCTCCTCTTATCAGACCAAGGAAGGAGGAGAAATTTTGTTTGTGATGTATTTTTTCCAAATAAGCAAAACAATAAGGGGGCTCAGAAAAGGGTAACAAATGTGGGCCACACGTGCTGCCCCTCAGGGCTATGTGAGCAGAACACTAGCTGCTCCCAAACGCAAGGCAGGTGTCACCCATTTTTTATTTGGCTAGAAAAAAAGCAGTTTGGCAAATCCTCCATGTTGGAGCAATCATATATAAAGAGCTCTGTCCCTTTGCACTGATCTCCACCAGCACTGAAAGGACAGCTGGAGCACTAGTGTATGTTTTGTGCCCATTTTTCGGCCTTGACCACATCATGCGTGAAAAATGTCTAATCCCATCCTGAAGATCATACCCGAAATGTACCCTGTTTGCCGACTCAAGGTAAGTGAGCTAAGATTAGAGTGACAATTAGCAGGACCACTTGGCGTTTTAGTAAAGACAGGTGTTTATATTCAGAAAAGAGAGTTCAAGCAAGTAAAGAAGGGAAGGAGAAAGTCAGATACTTCCGATGCAGCAACCCACAGCTGTGTAAACGTCCATCCTGACAGCCAACTCTAAGGATGCTTCTGCATTCTAAAGTTAGTGTTGAAGATTCTAATTTCAGGTTCTAGTTTCGGAGGGGTTTGAATGCAGCAAAACGAGTGTTTCTTATTTAAGCATACCTACAAACATATAGACAGCTGAAAGAAGTATTTTTCTAATCTCTTGCTTTCCAGTATTCTGCCTTGTTTGGACAGAGATGCTTCTTTAAGTTTGTGCTGTGGGTGAGGCATGATACTGCAACTCCATTACAGATGCTCCTCTCATCTGACCAAAGGAAGAGAAAGGTAGTGACTCTGACCACTAGAGGGAGCAGCACACGCACAGAATTTCCCAGAGGCGGGAAGGCTTCCAGCTGGGAGCAGTCTAATCGCCTCATCAGGCCTCCAGGAAGCTAGCAAATCCTAGCGCCCCGGTGTGCCGTTTTAGCTGTGTGCCTCACCCTGAAAAAGGTTAGAAAACACTACCTTCGACTCATTCTCCAGACACAGAGAACCAGCTTTGGGGTGAGTGAGAAACAATTCTCACTGACTCTGTATTTCTGGGAGAATATGAAAGCCTGAAAATATCCTGGTAACTTCAGCAGTGTTAAGTGGCAGGATGGGTTTTCTTCCCCCTCTCCTTTATCTCTTTTCTCTTCACTTCTCCACTTTCTAGAGGGTCTCTGGTAAGCTTGAGTAAAGAGACGGGTTGCCATGTTGGCTGAAGTTCTGTCAATTAATATTAACAACATGAAGGTCTGTTCGTCTTGATTCATGCAGAAAGACCTGAATTTTTCCTCCCAGAATGCATAGGAATTGCAGGAACTAATTTAGCTGTAACAGGGGGAAAAGAAAAGAACTGTGCAGGTCTCTGTGTGTGGTCAGAATTAGTGGATTGTAGGGTACTGGCATTTTCACACACACTGCCAAGTTGCCCGCCTGCGGCTGTACCAATTGTGTGAGCATGCCGACTTCCCCACACCCACTTCAAATCTGATTTTTTCCCTCCAGTTCACAGGTGGAAAATGGTGTTGTATTTGCATACTATTGGGTTGTTGGAAAAGTCATGACGCATTTTTGCAAAAGAAAAACAAAAAATACATCATGACTTTTCTGACAACCCAATAGTAAGGTTGCAATCTATCTTCTCATGTTTATAAACCTTTTGGATATTTTTTTCTCCTCTGGATTGCTTTAGTCATACCCTTTACCCATTTTTTTTAAGTGGGTCCTATTTTTCTTATTGAATTTTAGGCATTCTTTATTTAATCTGAAATAAATGAAGTCTTTGTCACTTTTTTCACTTTATAATCTTTTTGTAAAACTCACGTTTTGAATGTTGGTTTCATCAAATTTGTCAACTTGTCAATCTCCCTCCCTTCCTCCCCCCTTTTCTGGCCAACATGAAACTTCAAAAGAAAGTTGGGTTGTATTGAGGAATGTTAGGAAGATCCCAGTAGGAGGTAGAGCAGCCCCATCTCCCTCTGGACTGACAGAAAGTAGGGAACACACTTTAGGAGCACTGAAACAGCCTTGGTGGGAAGCTAACAGGTTCTGGAAGCAGAAAGCGGGGTGTTGAGGGAAGAGGCGTCTCTAGAAATACGGCTAGACTTCTCAGAAACCGAGGCAGAGGTGGATTTTGAAGCATTTACAAGGCCCACCTTTGAATGCTGTAAGGATTGGAAACACATGGCCTGTGTGCGTGACTGCTTAAGGGCTTTGCAGCAAGCTTTTTGCTTTGCCTCACACACGATTCCAGTCTCATCAGGAAGCCAGAAGTCTTCTTAGGATGAGTCAAGAACTTATTAAATCTGTTTTTAAAGGCAGTAGAGACGGGGAGGAGTCAAGTAAGTGATGGCATCTGTGGGCCAACTTCAGGCAACTCTAGAGGCAAAAAAACAAAACAAAACAATCCCCTTGAGATTCTTCTTGTTGATTCTGATGGAAGGAGGAAACGCTGGAGCTAGACCACAGAGAATCAGAGAAAACAAAGGGTAGCTCTTCTCAGCCAGTACAACACCTTGAAGCAGTTGAGGCAGAAGTGGCCTGGGAAGGTGTGGGAAGAGATGTTAACACCTGCGTAGAGCACCAGGAAGCAGAAATCAGAAACCTCACCTGTGAAGAAAGCTCCTGTTTGAGATCACAGAGTCTCCTTTGGCAGGACCTTTACTATCCCTTGCAGACTTGACCTGCCTCGCCGAAGGCACCTGCCTTGCTACTGGAAAGGTGCACAGGTGCTGAGGAGCTGTCAGGAAGTGGACTGGGGTCCTGACTGATCCGTGCAGATTCTGCTCAGCATTCACCTCAATCTCCACTTGACTCCAGGTCAAAAAGCCACGTCAGGCCTTCTTCTAGATTGGAGGGGTGGTGAAAAGCTGTGTCCGAGGGACAGCCATGCCTAGAGTTGCTGGTCCCAATTAATTATGTCTTATTAGTCATTCTATGAGTTAATGCTTGTCTCTGTGGCTTCAAACAGAAAGTTACTTATAGTTGGAATACCCTGTGATGGGCCTATAAGTTTCTAGAGCATGTTGTCGGGGTTAGAGAAGAGGTAGACATGCTATGCTGTTGTCCAGACATCCTGGGCTCATCTCAGTAGGTGAGCTGGTTACAGCCAGCTCCTTGAACCCACTACTGTTGGCAACAGGCTGAAGAAAGTAACACACACACGTGCTTATGTACCCTTTGTACAACACAGCCATCAGTGTTGCCCAGGGTTCCTGGGAGGGGTGAGGTCTGGGCATTCAAAACAGGATAGTCTTTTCTGAGATCTGCTCTTATTTAAGTGGATCAATGATGAAAATAGCCAAATCTGAGCATTAGAAGGCCTTCCAGTCTACCTGATGGGCAATCTCTATAGTTCTGAGAAGCAAAAGTATAAACAATAAGGGCGTGTGTGTGTGTGTGTGTGTGTGTAGGTGTAGGTAGGTAGGTAGGTAGGTGTAAAGTTGGCAGCAGATAGCTGAGGACTTGCTGATGGACGAATGAGACTATAGGAGGTGGGAGATACGTGTGTGTGAAAGGCTAATCAGTTCTGAGCAGTGATGAAAAGGTTTTACTGCTGACCTTTATAGCCATGAAGATTTCTACAAAAAAAAAAAAATTAACAGTCCTCTGTGAAAAAATATTTAAGATCATTGCAGCCTTTAGAAACAAAAGATAGAGAGTAAATATAGCATTTAAATATCTAAAAAAACCCCAGAAAACAGGATGGTGCTTGGCACTCCCTGGCACCCAACGTAGAAGTGGAAAGAAGGTTAATAATGGAAGTTGAGGGCTAGGAACAGGTGTGCTGTCTACACCTGGGAATAACAAAGTTATAGAAACACAGACATTTAGTGAATGTTGGAAAGAGTATGGTCAGAGATCCATGACTTAAAGGAGCTCTGTCCAATAGAACTTTCTGTGATTATGTAAATGCCGGTGATGTCTGATTTGATGGGCACTAGCTACATGTGGCTATTGAGCCCTTGAAATGTGGCTAGTGAGACTGAGGAACTGAATTTTAATTAATTTAAATTAAAATTGCCATGTTGGCTGACATATTGGATTATACAGATTTGAGGGACCATATTAAGGAATTAATGGCATTATATCTGAATTTGAAATTCCTTATGTATTTGCAGTAGTCCCCAAGGGGTGGAGGCTGTGTGTGAATTACAGGCCACTGAATAAACAGACTAAGATTGACCAGCTCACTGTGCCCTGAGGTCAGGATGTTCTAGACTGCCCACTGGGAACCGTGTGTTAGAAATAGGTGTTATCAGATGCTCATGGTGGAGAAGACAGCTTACATAAGCCAGTAGGAGGCATCACTGAAGACCCAGCTGTCCTCAGCCACTGTGTGGTTAGGAAATGAACTAAGTTGGTGGTGCTACTGTAGATAATAATTCAATGACATTGAAAGGCTTTGAAAGAACATGAGAGACATGTCCCTGAGGTGGTGGCTCTCCTAGAGGAAATGAGGAAAGAAATCTGTCACTTGACAATTGTCATTTCTCATGCACTTCAGAGAAGTATGTAAAACACATCATTTTTAATAAGCATTGAACTCACGTAGAGTTTTCCCCCTGGTTCATCAACTTCTGAGAATGAAGGACATGTTTTGAGTTCAATGGGTATTATAGGTGTTTGTCAGAGATGGTCCTGAAGCCATCATCACCCTTTCACCAATTTGACTCGAGTAACTGGGCGGCACGAGAACCTCTCCTGGGACCAGAAAGGGACAGTGCCTGCCCTGTGGATGAGGAGCAGCCCAAATGCTACTGGAGGCTTTGCAAGCCCCCCAAGTCTTGCTTATTGCACAATTTTATTTCAGGAAGATTTTAGGGAAAGAAACCTGCGGTATTTGCTCATGGCTGCTCATCTGAGAGCGAGGCCTTGTGTATCCTATGTCCTTTAGACTGAAATGGCCTCAGGATGCATGCAGGCCTGTTTGTCTCTTACCAGCTAGGCCACAGGTGCAAGACAGGAAAAGAGGAAAGGAGGAAACTCGGGTTTGTTGTGTGCTCGTTAATTTTGTTCATAAAACAGGCACTTTTTCTAGTCTTTATTTTTTCTCTTTAGATTTTCTGCATTTGGGGTCATTCTTAGAAATGGTCTCTTTTCCCAGAAGATGATACATCTTTATACTCATATAATCTAGTATTTTTATGGTTTTGTTCCCCCCTTTTAAAAATTGTGACAATATACATAACACAAAAGTTACCATTTTTGCCATTTTTAAGTGTACAGCTCTGTGGCATTAAGTACATTCACATTGTTGTGCTATCATCACCACAATCATCTCCAGAACTTTTCATCTTCTGCAGCTGAAACTCTGTACCCTTTACCAGCGGTTCTCAACCTGTGGGTTGCGACCCCTTTGGGGGTCGAACGACCCTTTCACAGGGGTCACCTAAGACCATTGAAAAACAAAAAGATATTTACATTATGATTCGTAACAGTAGCAAAATTACAGTTATAATGGCACCCAAATCAAGAAGAAGGTGACAGCTCCCTACAGGTTACCCACACCCACTCCTGGAAGTACGGCCCTGTGTGGTTTAAGCTGCATCAGTTTGGTTAAGCTGGAACTGTTTCCTGGAATCCCTTTCCTTCTGTGGGCCCATGTTAGAGATGGCCAGGGGAATTTGCAAGAAATTTAGAACATGGAAGGGAAGCAGCAGCCGTTACTGTGACAATCATGGTGGCTAGATACGTGGACAATGCAGAGGTGTTGGTGAGCTCCATTTATCCTTCTCTGCCTCCAGCTTGTCTTCCTTACTGCCAGCTCTGCTGCCCCAAACCTACCCACACATGCCACAGCTTTCCAGAGGTGTTCACGTTACCCTCTGTGCTGTCGCCCTGGCCCCTGGACAAGCCTGACTTTCCAGATTCCCCTGCAAATCACATCAAGGCTTCAGGAAGGCTGTTTAACGACTGCTCGGACCCTCCTACACCTTCTGGACCTTTACTCGCTCCTACTCCCCCATTGTGCGAGGTCTTATTCCTTATTTAACAAAACTCAGTGATTCTGCTTTCCTTATGGGACCTCTATAAAAGCTATTGATTTTTGTATGTTTGATTTATATCCTACTAGTTACTTATTAATAATTCTTTTATTGCGTTAGTTTTACTATCAATTCCCTAAAGTTTTCCAGGTACACTGTCAAGTCATCTGCAAATAGATAATTTTACTTTTTAGTTACCCATTCTTTTGCCTTTGATTTTTCTAATTGCATTGTTTAATACTTCTGTTTATACAACGTTGAATAGTAATGGAGATAGTGGGCATCCTTGCTTTGGTATCGGGAATAAGATTTTATATAAAATGAAATATATATTTTTATTTATACTTACATATTTGATGTTTTTTTAAAAACCTCTCAAATCCTATTTTCTTGCATAGTTGTGTCTTCAGTGGGTGTTGAATTTTATCAAAGGCTTTTTCAGCATCTATGTAAATATAACTTTCTCCTTTAATTTTTTTTTTTTTAAAGATTTTTTTGGGGAATTGGGGGATGGGAACAGCGCTGGGGAATTGGGGGAAGGGGAACAGACAAGTTGCTGTCGTCTTGTTCTTCAGTCTAGTTGTGGAGAATGTTGCTTCACTGGTCCAAGCTGGCACCATCATTGCGCTCTTCCCGGGCGAGGCACATCAGTCGCCGGCCTCTGGACGGCCGCTCACTGCGGCTGCTGGCTACTCACGGCGGCTGCTGGCTACACACGGTAGCCCATGGCAACCCACTGCCACAGGGGCTGCAGCCTACACCGTCGCTGGCGACTCCCGACAGCCCAGCTCCAGGTTGAGCTGTTGTTCAGCATCTTAGCTGTAGAGGGCAGTGTCACTGGCCCTCATATGTGGGATCCGAACTGGGGCCCTCTGGCATCCCAAGCCAGTTCTTAACCAATGCACCACTCGGCCGGCCCTCCTTTAAATTTTAGATATGATTTTTCCCATTAGATTTCTTTGAGATATAGTTGACATATGAGTTGCTGGTGTAAAATACTGATTCAGTGTTTGTAGCTATTGGAAATAATCACCACAAATCTAGTTAACATTGGTCACCATACACAGTTAACAAAATTTTTTTTCTTGTGATGAGAACTTTTAAGATCTATTCTTAGTAACTTTCAAATATGCAACAAAGTATTATTATAGTTGTCATGCTTCCCCATGACTTATTTATTTTATAATAGGAAGTTTGTACCTTTTGAAACCCTTCAAGCATTTCGCCCACCCTTTACTCCCTGCCTCTGGCAATCACCAACTATTATCTATCTCTGTAAGCTTGGTTTTTATTGTTGTTTAGGTTTTGGTTTTTACATTCCACATGTACAGGAGATCATACGGTATTTGTCTCTCTCTGACGTATTTCACTTAGCATAATACCCTCAAGGTTCATCCATGTTGTTGCAAATGGCAAGATTTCATTCTTTTTTATGGCTGAGTAATATTCCATTGTATGTATGTATCACTTCTTAATTGTCTATGATGGACACTTCCATATCTTGGTTATTGTAAATAGTGCTGCAATAAACATAGGGGTGCATGTATCTTTTTGTATAAGTGTTTTGGATTTCTTCAGAAAAATACCCAAAAGTGGAATTGCTGGGTCATAAGGTAGTTCTGTTTTTAATTTTTTGAGGAACCTCCATATTGGCCACACCAATTTACAATTCCACCAACAGTGCATGAGGGTTCCCTTTCCTCTGGATATATTGATGACAACCATTCTGACAGGTGTGAGATCATATCTCATTGTGGTTTTAATTTGCATTTCCCTGATGATTAGTGATGTTGAGCATCTTTTCATATGTCTGTTGGCCCTCTATATGTCCTCTTTGGAGAAAGGTTTATTTAGGTCCTCTGCTCATTTGTAAATCAGGTTGTTTTCTTTCTTTTTTTAAAAAAAGATTTTATTGGGGAATTGGGGGAGAAGAACAGTGCTGGGGAATTGGGGAAGGGGAACAGCCAAGTTGTCCTTCAGTCTTAGTTGTGAAGGATGCAGCTAGCTCAGCTCCAAGTCCAGTCGCCATCCAGCTGCCCGTGGCTGCTCAGCTCAAGGTGCCGTGTTCAATCGTAGTTGCGGGTGGGCATAGCCCACCATTCCATGCGAGAGTCTAACTGGCAACCTTGTTGTTATGAGCATGTGCTCTCGCAAGCGGCCATCCTGCCACCTGTGGCAGCTCAGCAGCAGCTCAGCTCAGGCACAGCTCACTGGCCCATGTGGGAATCGAACCGGTGACCTTGTTGCTCAGAGCTCACTCTCTTAACCAACTGAGCCACTCGGCCGGCCTGTTTTCTTTTTTTTATGTTAAATTGTATGAGTCCTTATAAAATTTGGATATTAACCTCTTATCAGACATATCATTGGTGAATATCTTCTCATTCAGTAGGTTGTCTTTTTGTTTTGTTGATGGTTTCCTTTTCTGTGCAAAAATATTTTAGTTTGATGTAGTCATATTTGTTTTTTGTTTTCCTTGCCCAAGGAGATATATTCAGAAAAATATTACTAAGAGTGATGTCACAGAATTTACTGCCTATGTTTTCTTCTAGGATTTTTATAGTTTCATGTATTACATTTAAGTCTTTACTCCATTTTAATTTTATTCTTGTATATGTGTTAAGTTATCCACTTTTATTCTTTTGCAGTATATCTGTCTGCTTTTGCCAACACTATTTATTGAAGAGACTGTCTTTACCACATTGTATATTCTTGCCTCTTTTGTCATAGATTGATATGTAATCATGGGTTTATTTTGGGGCTATTCTATTCCATTGATCTATGTGTCTGTTTTTATGCCAGTACCATGCTGTTTTGATTACTGTAACCTTGTAGTTATAGTTTGATATCTTTTTCAAGATTGCTTTGACTATTCAGGGTCTTTTGTGGTTCCATAAAAATTTTAGGATTATTTGTTCTATTTCTGTGAAAAATGCATTGATATTTTCATAGGGATTTCACTGAATCTATAGGTTGCTTAGTATGGATATTTCAACGATGTTAATTTTTCCTATCCTTGATCACGGTATATGCTTTCATTTAAATCTTCTTCAATTTCTTTCTTCAGTGTCTTATAATTTTCCAAGTACAGGAAATTTATTGGTTAAATTTATTCCTAGGTATTTTATTCTTTTTGATACAGTTGTAAGTGGGATTTTCTTAACTTCTCTGATAGTTCATTATTGGTATATTAAAATGCAACTGATTTTTGAATGTTAATGTTGCATCCTGCTACTTTACTGAATTCATTTATTAGTCATATAATGTCTATCCTTCATTTTCTTTATGTGGTGTATCATGTTAATTGACTTGTGGATATTAAACCACCCTTGCATCCTGGGAATAAATCCCACTTGATCATGATGTATGATCTTTTTAATGTATTGCTGAATTTGGTTTACTATTTTTTTTTGAGGATTTTACATCTGTTCATCAGGGATATTAGCTTATTCTTTTTTTGTAGTGTCTTTGTCTGGTGTTAATGCTGGCCTTTAAAATGAGTATGGGAGGCTTCCCTCCTCTTCAACTTTTTTGGAATAGTTGGGAAGGATAGGTAGTAATTTTTCTGTGAATGTTTGGTCTGCTCAAGGGTTTTTGTTTGTTGGAAGTTTTTTGATTACTCATTTGATTTTATTAGTAGTTATTTTTTTTATTTATTTATTTTTAAAAGATTTTATTGGGGAATTGGGGGAGGGGAACAGTGCTGGGGAATCTGGGGAAGGGGAACAGACAAGTTGCTGTCGTTTTGTTCTTCAGTCTAGTTGTGGAGGACGTTGCTTTACTGGCCCAAGTTGGCACCATCATTGCGCTCTTCCCGGGAGAGGCAGATCAGTCGACGGCTTTCTGGACAGCTGCTCACAGTGGCTGCTGGCCGCTCACGCAGGCTGCTGGCTACACACGGTAGCCCATGGCAACCCACTGCAGCAGGGACTGTAGCCTAGCCGTCGCCGTCGCCCCATGGCAGCCCAGCCCCAGGTTAAGCTGTTGTTCAGCATCTTAGTTGTGGAGGACAGTGTCACTGGCCCTCATATGTGGGATCCAAACCGGGGCCCTCTGGTATCCCAAGCCAGTTCTTAACCAATGCGCCACTTTGCTGGCCCTCATTAGTAGTTGTTGGTCTGTTCAGGTTTTCTGTTTCTTCCTGAGTCAGCCTTTAAAGATTGTATGTTTCTATGAATTTATCTGTTACTTTCAGGTTGTCCAATTTGTTAACATATAATTGTTCATAATATTTCCTTATAATTCTTTGTATTTTTGTGGTGTCGGTTGTCACTTCTCTTTCATTTCTGATTTTATTTATTTGGGTCCTCTCACTTTTTTTCTTGATGAGTCTGGCTAAAGGTTCATCAATTTTGTTTACCTTTATAAAGAAACAGCTCATGGTTTCATTGGCCTTTTGTATTGTTTTTTAGACTCTATTTCATTTATTTCTACTCTGATCTTTATTTTTTCCTTCCTTCTTACTTTTGGCTTCATTGTACTTTTTCTAGTTCCTTTAGGTGTAAGGTTAGATTGTTTATTTGAAATGTTTCTTGTTTTTGGAGGGAGGTCTATATTACTATATATTTCCCTCTTAGGACTGCTTTCATTGTGTGCCATAGATTTTGGGTTGTTGTGTTTGCATTTTCATTTGTCTCAAGGTATCTTTTGATTTCTTCCTTGATTTTGTTGTTGACCCATTCATTGTTTAGTAGCATGTTATTTAGCCTCCATATGTATGTGTGATTTTCAGTTTCCTTCTTATAATTGATTTCTAGATTCATGTCATTGTGATCAGAGATGTTTCATCTTAAATTTATTGAGACTTGTTTCGTGGTCTAACATGTGAACTTGAAAAGAATGTATATTCTGCTGCTTTTGGATGAAATGTCCTAAATAGACCAAGTAAGTCCATCTGCTCTTTTGTCATTTAAGGTCACTGTTTCCTTGTTGATTTGCTGTGTGGATGATCTATCCATTGATGTCAATGGAGTTTAAAGTCCCCTACTATGACTTTATTACTGTTGATCTCTCCCTTTATGTCCATCAATATTTGCTTTATATACTTAGGTGCTATGTTGGGTGTATAGATGTTTATGAGTTATATCCTCTTGTTGGATTGATCCCTTTATCATTTTGAAATGCCCTTCTTTGTCTCTTGTTACAGCCCTTGTTTTAAAGTCTATTTTGTCTAATATAAGTATTGCTACTGCAGCTTTTTTTCATTTCCATTTGCCTGAAATATCTTTTTTCTTTTTTTTAAAAAATATTTTACTGGGGAATTGGGGGAGGGGAACAGTGTTGGGGAGCTGGGAAAGGGGAACAGACAAGTTGCTGTCCTTTTGTTCTTCAATCTAGTTGTGAAGGATGCCGCTTCACTGGCCCATGTTGGTATTATGATCGTTGTGCTCTTTCCAGCTGAGGCAGTTGGGGGAGAGCCGTTCACGGTGGCTCATGGCAGCCCACTGCCGCCTACGCAGTCGCCAGCCACTCATGGCAGCCCTGCTCCAGGTCAAGCTGTTGTTCATCATCTTAGCTGTAGATGGCGCAGCATCACTGGCCCATGTGGTAACCGAACCAGCAGCCCTGCTGCTCAGAGTTCACACTCCCAAGTCAACTCTTAACCAACTGAGCCACTTTACCGGCCCCTGAAATATCTTTTTCCATCCCCTTACTATCAGTCTGTGTATGTGTGTTTTTTGATCTGAAGTGGGTCTCATGTAGACAGCATATGTGTGGGTCTTATTTTTTATCCATGCAGCCATCCTATGCATCTTTTGATTGGTGCATTTAGTCCATTTACTTTTAAAGTAATTATTGCTAGGTACATAGTTATTGCCATTTTATTGTTTTCTAAATGTTTTTGTAGTTTTTCTCTGTTCCTTTATTCTTTTTCTCTCTTCTCTTGTATGTTGGTGAGTTTCTTAGTATTGTGTTTGGATTCTTTTTATTTCTTGTATATCTCTTGTAGATTTTTGGTTTGTGGTTACTATGTGCTTCATATATACCAAGCTATGTTTATAACAGTCTATTATAATTTGATGGTCGCTTAAGTTTGAACACATTATAAAATCACTACAAATTTTACTCACTCTCTCCATGTTTGTTTTTGTCATTATTTTTTACATCTTCTGCATGTTTTTGTGTGTACCCCTTAATTTATTTTTGTAATTTTACATGATGGTCCTACTTTTGCCTTTTAACCTTTGTTCTAGCTTTTTTATTTTATTATTTTTTAAAGATTTTTATTGGGGAATTGGGGAAGGGGAACAGACAAGTTGCTGTCTTTTTGTTCTTCAGTCTAGTTATGGAGGATGTTGCTTCACTGGCCCAAGTTGGCACCATCATTACACTCTTCCCGGGTGAGGCAGATCAGTCGCCGTCTTCTGGACGGCCGCTCACTGTGGCTGCTGGCCGCTCACGCTGGCTGCTTCCTTACTGCCAGCTCTGCTGCCCCAAACCTACC
>NW_017731373.1:1408977-1431802 GCF_001890085.2 Hipposideros armiger | reverse complement strand
CTAAGCATTTGCCTTTGCAAGTGAGAATTTTTTTCTATTTTCTTATTCATATTTTTTATCTTTTCTACTTAAAGAAGTCCCTTTATATTTCCTAATGGTGATGAACTCCTTTAGCTTTTTCTTGTCTGGGAAGTTCTTTATCTGTCCTGTGATTCTAAGTGATAGCCTTGCTGGGTAATCTTGGTTGTAGGTCTTTGCTCTTTATCACTTCAAATATTTTGTGTCACTGCCTTCTGGCCTACAAAGTTTCTGTTGAAAAATCAGCTGATAGTCTTATGGGAGCTTCCTTGTACATAACTTTTGCTACTTTTAAGATTATCTTTTTGTCTTTAACCTTTGTCATTTTATTTATGTTGTGTCTTGGTGTGGGCCTCTTTGGGTTCATCTTGTTTGTTTGGGACATTCTGTACTTACTGGACTTGTATGTCTATTTCCTTCTTCAGATTAGGGAAGTTTTCAGTCATTATTTCTTCAGATTTTCAATGCCTTGCTCTCTCTCTTCCTCTGGTACCCCTATGATGCGAATGTTGGTATGTACCAGAGGTCCCTTAAAGTATCCTCATTTAAAAAATTTCTTTCACTTTGCTGTTCTAATTGTTTTTTTTTTCCACTAGCTTGTCTTCCAGATTGCTGATTTGATTCTCTGCTTTATCTAATCTATTGATTCCTTCTAATATATTCTTCATTTCAGTTGTGTTCTTTATTTGTGAATGGTTCTTCTTTATGGTTTCTATCTCTTTATTGAGTTCATCTATTCTTCCCCTAAGCTCACTGAGTATCCTTTTAACAAGTGTTTTGAAATCTGCATCTGGTAGATTACTTGTCTCCATTTCATTCAATTCCTTTTCTGGAGTTTTGTCCTGTTCTTTTATTTGGGACATATTTCTTTGTCTTCTCATTTTGGTTGACTCCCTGTGTTTGTTTTTATGTATTAGGTAACCTGTGAGGCCCAGTGGCGCAGTCTCCCTATTCAGCTGAGCTGGGTGCTCCAGAAGTGTCACTTATGTGGGTAGAGTGTGCCCTCCTACTGCACTTGAGCCTCACTGGGACATCAATGGGTGGGACTGACCCTCAGGCTGTGAGGGATGGCCATGACTACAGCAGACAAGCTGTGCTGGGGCTGAACTCAGAGGAGGAATCTCTTTAGCAGGGATATGGTGCTAGCCAAGTCCACCCTTTGGGTGTGTTATTTGTGGACCTGGTTGGGTGGTGCTCTGGTGTGGTCTGAAGCTGGCCAGTGGGTATAATGATTCTGAAGCTTCAGGGAGGGGCTCCAGTGCAGGCCAAGGTCAGCCACCATTTGTGATTGTGCCCATCTTGGACTGACTGGGGGGAGCTACAAAGTGATCTGTGGTTGATTGCTGCTTGTGCTGGGCTTGGAGGTGATTGGAGCGGCTATGTTGCAAACTGCGGCTGGCTGCCACTAGTGCCAGGCTTGGGACCCTTTGGTAGAAACACAATGTGACCTGAGGCCAGCGACCAGGTTTGTGGTCACTTACTTGAAGCTACATTCCAAGCCAACACTGGCTGCAGCTTGAGGCCAACTGATGGATCTCAATGCAATCTTTGTTTGTACCAGGCTTGAGGCCACTTATTACAGGGCACCCTGAGGCCAGCCACTGCTTGTTTGGGGTTTGTGGACTTGGAGAGATTTCAGAAATGTCTGCAGCATGAGCTGAAGCAGGCTGCTTGTGTGGAAAAACTGCTGGAAGTGGCTTGGGCCAGGCACGTAAGCTGGGTGGAATGAAGTCTCAAGGAATCACCAGGCCAGGGCAAACAGTGTTACTCAGGATTTCACAGGATGAATTCAAGGTGTTGGCAGAGCTGAACTCTTTTCTGGAGGTCTGAGGAAGATCTGCTTCCAAGTTCATTCTGGTTGTCAGAATTCAGTTCCTTGAAGTTTTAGGACTGAGGTCTTCATTTCTTGCTGGCTTTCAGCCAGCGGCTTCTCTCAGTTCCTGGAGGTCACCTGCATTCCTTGCCATTTGGCCTCTGCCATCTTGAAGCCAGTGAGAGCACAGGAACTCTTCCTGTGCTTCAAATCTCTGACTTCCCCCTTCTGCAACCAACTAGGGGAAATGGCTTTTAAAGAATTTACGCGATTAGGTCAGGCTCACCAGGATAGTCTCCCTTCCTTAACGTCAACCATGATATATAATCTAATCATGGGGGTAAAATTCCTAATTTTGACAGAGCCAGGGATGATGCAGACGTGTACATCAGAGGGTGGGAAATCTTGGGGCCTACCTTAGGATTCTGCCTACCACACTGCTTATTCCATTATCACCTTGATTAGTGTGTTGGGTTTTTAAAAACTGAATATATTTGTCATATAGCTGTGTAAATGTAAGGTATACATTTTAACTTAGTATATTTATAAATTGTAATATGATTGCTATTGTAGTGACATTTATTACCTATTACCTTGCATAAATATCCTTTTTTAGTGGTTGGATAATTAAATTTAAGGCTTTTACAAGTTTGATGATTGTAGTACAATATTGTTGTCTATATTCATTATACTCTGCATTATATCTCTATGGCTTATTTACTACTTATTGCAAGTTTGTACCCTTAAGTAACATCACTCTTGCCCCCCACCCCTTGGTATAGTGTGTTGGTTTTTAAATGTCCGATGTCAGTCTCTTTTGCCTTTAAGTTACATGATCCTTTTACCTGTAGACCTTGAGAATATTTTATAGGCCTTTAAAATCTGTTTTATTAGAATATGTCTCAAAGTTGATCATTTGGTTTTTCCCAGGTACCTGGTGAGTCCTTTCAACATGCAGAGTCAGATATATATTTTTTCTATTTTTGGAAAGTGTTCTGGGAATACAATTTTAAATATTACCTCTGTTCTACTTTATTTTTCTTCCCCAGGGGCTCCAACAACATGAATATATTATTCCTTCTTTGCCTATCCTCCATTACTTATTCTCTGACCTTTTAAAATTCTTTGATTTCATTTTCTTGATGGTTTTCCTGTCATTTCAATGACTCTTATTTTTACCTGAATCTGTTCTCCCTTGTAACTTATTCTTCTTAGACCCCTTCATTAGCTTCCTTTTTCTGTCTTTCCAGCTCTTTATTTTCATTTCTTTTTGTCTGCTTTTGTCTGCTACACATCCTTGTTGTGAGGTGAGGTGTGGTGAGGTGGGGCAGAAGTGTGAGAGAGCATGCACTGGGATTTGGTGATTTTTCTACTTTTACTTATTTTGAAGATTTGACATTGTCTGCCTCAAGTTCTGCTGAGAATGTGGTTTTGTGCAGAATTTACTTTTCCTTTTACCAATAATGATACCCTTTGAGGACAATAAGTAAGTGAAGAAAAATGTCCTTGTTGTGGACAAGGAGGATAAATATTCTTGGAAGTAACTGTGACTGTCAAGACAACACTCAGGGATGATATATTTACAACCCATTAAGGTTGATCATCTCTCTTGAGCAGTAACTGTAGAATTTAGGACCAAGTGTTTCACTGCCAACCCAGGAGCAAGGTTAATGGTCTGGCATGTTCCGTGGGGCTCATAGTTATGCTGCTTCAAGATTATGACTCTCCCAAACCCTTGACTGACTATACCTCCTTATAAAAAGTCCAAAGGGATAAATCACACAGGAGTTAGACAACTTGAGATCATAAAAAATGTGTTCTCTCACTTCAACTGACCAAATAAATACATAGCCCAAGTCTTGGAGATACAACAAGCAAGTTTAAATTCCTTAGCCAAAGTAATTATGGGTAATAAAATAGCCATGAATTATCTTTCTCTAATTAGAGAGGTGTCCACGCCAGTGCTAGCACTTCTATTGTACCTGGATTAACAAAATTGTTGTTTGATGTTTGTTCATTCCTAAATGCTTCAACAGAGCTACTGTCCTAATGTATAATATAAAGACCAAAAGGGGGCACAAGGAATAAATTGTTCCCATCTTTCCAATAGATGGGACAATAGATTGACTGTTCTGAAGGTATGGTAACAAACAGCCATCAGAGCTGACTTAAAACTTGTCCACTGATCAATGACAACTTGTTGTTAGTGCTTAAACTTTTATAATCCTGCCAGTGAGTCTCTCACTTCTGAAAGACGGCTACACAGGAGTGGACACACGCCAATAAACTTGCCTCTAAACATTTAATTGAAACCAAGTATTACATCACTTAGCTGCCATATCATCTAGTACCACACTAAATGCTTTTTGATCAAATGTGCTTAGAAAAATAGCCAGTATTGTGCAATAGGATCTCCTATCCTACAACAAATTAATATAAATTTATTGGGAGGTAAATGGGGAAAGGGACAAAAAGATGGGGTGGCTCTGTATTGACATCAGAGTTCACAGAAGGATAAACTCAGGTCCAAAATCTTTAGCCCACATCAAATATTTCACGTTCTGATGAGTGGACACAGGAGAGCCCTAGTTGCTGGGCTCAGTGAATCATGGTGGTGTAGCTATAAATGAAGATGCTCCTCTGTCAAGGACATCACTTTCTCTCTAGTTCAGAACGACACTTCTTGGGAACAATTCTAAGATTCTGTTTACTCTCCCAACGATGTAGAACAGACTCCTTGGACATGATGTCTTGCCTTTTATCTTGGTCCTGTTGGAAAGAAATCACACCTACCACTGTTAAAAACTAACTGCAGAGCTGAGGACCTATTTTGTCTTTATGAATACCATTTATTCATCAAGTTGGTGGTTCTAACCTAGACAGTTTGGGAGAGGTGGAGCTTTTAAGAACAAAATTAGTTTATTGGTTTCCTAGCAATAGTTTAAAGAAATCTAAGGATTACTAAAGAGAGTAGCTGGATGAAGAACTTCTAAAAGTAGAAATCTGAGAAGAAACAAACCCAGAATTGTGGAAGACAGCCATGTCTAAACGCCCTACCTCTCCCCGCCACCTGTTTTCCCGGGGAAGCCTCTGCAACCGGTTTTTGGTCAGTTCAAGCTGTAGGCCATCGAACCTGCACTTGAACCAGCGGTGAGCTTCTTCCAGGTTAGCTGTTATCTGAACATATAAATGTTATTATCATTAAAAGTTACAACAAACAGTTTTAAGTTTTTTTGTATATTAGTTCTAGAGACTTTTTACCTACATATGAAAAGACTCAAATTCTGACTGTAAGGTCCTTGCATCCTGTTTGCACAATACACATCCTACAGATAGATGTGAAAATAATTTCTGAATGTAGAGTTAAAGAAAGTGTGCAGGCCTGCTGCTTTTTATGCATTTATTAATATTTCTTGGGTGTAAACTAATGTAAGAGAGGACCCAGGAAAAAAATAATATAAGAATGAAAATACAAAATGGCACTGAAGATGAATATGCAGTTCAAACCATATTTTGAATTTCTGAGTTCTATTCTCTACTTCTCCAAAGTCCTTAACCTGTAAAGGTTAGATTCTCCTGTTGTGCTTTGTAGTAATAGTAATAGAAAGTAATAGAATGAATTAGTAGAAAACTGGATCAGCTTAATGTAAGTTGTATTCTTTTTCCTTTATCATAAAAATTTATATTTTAGCTCATAAGCACAAACTTCCAAGTTATCTTTGTTAGACTTGAAAACAGTCCCTCTGATAGTTTGTCTTTGAAGAAGAACAGGAATCAATATTATGTATTTGACAAATATTTATTGAGTGCATATATACCGGCACTTTTCTAAGTACTTTGGGAGACTAGTATTTTGAAGGTAGAGCCAGCAGATTTTTATTTTATATGAATATTCCTTCAAAGCAGCTCCAGAACATATCCTACTAGAATAATAAGTAAAATGACTTGTGTCATGGATAGCCTTTTCACTTTTGAATCTGACATCTAAGAGGACATCATATCCCCATCACCTGGCACCTGCCATTTAGTAGATCCTCAGTAAACAATATGCTACCATGTACTTGTCCTATATTAGCCAGGTCACAGTGTAGGTACAAAAGAGTGAGATAAGAAAATAGAGTTCCCCTAGTCATTTAACTTTTAGAAAGCTACAAAGCCAAAATATTTTCCAGGTCTGTTTGTGCACCCTGATGGCAGCGACACTCCCACCCCCCCAAAACCAAAGCAAACCCAACCCCACCTTTCTCCAGCACTTTTTCCAGGAGTGGAGGGAAAGATGCTTGAAATGGCATTGTACATCATATCTCCTCTTGTATGGCGAATGAGAAGGCAGTTAACATTTATTGAAACTTACTCTGAGCCATCTATCAGAATAACAGAGTGGTATGCATTAACTTCCTGACTTTTATGGATGTGGTAACTGATGAGTTAAAGTAAATGTAACTTCCTTAAGGGCACAGTAAGTGTTACAGTTGGCATTCAGACTCAGGCTTGCACAATCCATATTCTTTCTAATATACCATTTTGACAGCCATATTGTCATGTCATTTAATAGCTATAAAAGGGAGAAATCATGACCAACTGATAGCAATATCATTGTGATACCGAAAGCTTAAGACTCTGTTTTCTTATCTGGAAAATGAGAGGTGGTTATTGTAGACTCATGATTTCTAAGATCCTTTCCAGCTCTAAAAATGTTTGATTTTAAGTACTTTTGAAAAAGCTAATTTGAAATATTAGAACAGGGAAAGGATATTCATAAATTATAGGGCCGATTTTACACTTCTAGTTATTGATTGAATAAAGAGCTCCCACTTTCATTAATTCATGTTAAACAATAATGCATTAAAATCCACTCACATGCTGGTCTTCCCTTCTTCTATTAGGTGGGAGGGACTTGGACTTCAGGTTTAATCAATATTTCAGCATTCTAATATCTCTCGTCAGGACACAGAATCTTCATCTAAAAATGATTTCCTCTTTAAAGTGAGACTATACTTAGTAAGTTACTGGTTCTTGCCTGTTGTACTCCTGACAACTGTTAATGAAGAATTTTACACTGACTTTTGTGGTTCAAGGTGGTCGTGTCTGAGGAAACCTGTGTAAGTCTCAGTGTCCATGGCCCTGGCCTACCTGTTCGGATTCCACACTGGCTTCTTTCAGTTTATTCTCTGTTGTCTCTTTACATTTCTTCAGGTGTCTGACTGTTTCTTCCAATTCCTGAAAACATGATACAAAGATTTTTACAAACTCCCAATGTACCATAGTGAACAAAAATTTCAATATTTGTAATAAATGGCCAACTAAATTATGAAAGTGTGACTGGGTACTAATTTCAGGTACTACCTAAAAACAAGATAGAAACTTATTTTCAGTTTAACCTACAGTATGTATATATATATATATATATATATATATATATATATAGTTACAGATTTTGATTTATGGATTCTCCTGAGAAAAAAAATGATTAACATCTTTTTCCAGAAATTGGAGGGATGCTTTTCATAGCAGAGGATCTCTGTTGGAAAACAAGAGCTTGATGATCTTCCAGACAAGAAAAACTAAAGGAGTTCATCACCACCAAACCAGTATTATAAGTTAAAGGGACTTCTTTAAGAAGAAGGAAAAATAAATTAAAAAAATGAATTAAAAAATGGCAATAACTACATATTTATCAATAATTACTTTAAATGTAAATGGATTAAATCCTCCAATTAAAAGACATAGGGTGGCTGAATGGAGAAGAAAACAAGACCCATACCTATACTCCCTACAAGAGACCCACTTCAGATCGAAAGACACACAGACTGAAAGAGATGGAAAAAGATATTTCACGCAAATGGAAATGAGGAAAAAAAAGCTGGGGTAGTAATACTTATATCATACAAAATAGACCTTAAAGCAACAGCTATAACAAGAGACAAAGGACATTACATATACGGTAGCTATGATATGGAATCAATTTAAGTGTCTGTCAATAGACAATTAGATAAAGAAGATGCTAATAGACAAGGGAATATTACTTGGCCATAAAAAAGAATGAAATCTTACCATTTGCAAGAGCATGGATGGACCTAGAGGATATTATACTAAGTGAAATAAGTCAGACAGAGAAAGACAAAAACCATATGATTTCACTTATATGTGGAGTCTAAAAAAACAAAATAAATGAAAAATCAAAACAGAAACAGATACAAAGAACAAACTGATATTTGCCTGATGGCTAGGGGGCTAAGTGAAACAGATGAATGGATTAAGAACAAGTAGGCAGTTACAAAATAGTAACAAGGATGTAAAGTACAGCATAGGGAATATAGTCAATAATATTGTAATAACTATGTGTGGTGTCAGATGGGTACTAGATTTATCAGGGTGATCAGTTTGTGAGGTATATAAATGTCTAACCAGTATGATGCACACCTGGAATGAATATAATATTGAATGTCAACTGTAATTGAAAAATTAAAAAAAAAGCTGGATTCTTAATGTTATGGCAATAAGAAAAAGCTTGATGATCTCTTGAAGTCCCTTTTCAGTTACACAATGTTATGCTTAAGTTGGGACTAGCTCAAAGTCCTGTAACAGCAACAGGTGCATCTGAGCTAAGGGAAGAACAGAGGGGTATCAAGTTCCTGAAGAGCTATAAAATTCAGTTTAGAAGTCTTACTTTAGTAACTAGTATTTTGCATATGTGAGTTTTAGCTTTAAGAATGAGTATCGTTTTTATTAGTTTGAAAATGGAGAACACATGCCCTGTTCAGGCTTCTTCCTAGCTGCTATGATTCTAAGAGCTTAGCGAACAGGGACAACTTGTTAATACAGAATCTAGAAAATCCAGGTGCCCTAATGCTGGGTTTGGCGTATGCAGTTTGCTGATAATCTCTGAGGTGAATCATAAGCCTTTACCCGGCACCGGTATTCTAGTTCCTGCCTTATTTTCCGCTCTGCCTCGAGTCGCAGCTCTTGCTGTTTGTTCCGTGCTGAGGTATCATACTGGCTCTTGGCCAGGAGTTGCATCTCTTTCTGTAGGTTGGTCATCTCAGATACAAACTTCTGGATACTCAGTGACTGGTGGGGCAAAAGAGGGAGACAGGTGGTGAGATGTCCCAAGTGTGGGATTTTATGTGAATGGGAAACATCATAGAGTTTGTGGAAACCATATACCTGTTCATAGTTTTTTTTCTGATATTGATCCTTAATCAGCTCCATTTGCCTCAATTCTGTTTCTATTTGCTGAAAATAGATGTGGAAATAACATAGAAAGGTGATCAATGGAACAAGTGGCTTGTTGTTTTTGCCTTTAAGATGAAAGAAAGAAGCCCACAGAAGACCCAGTTATCCGCTCCTGCTGGGCTCGCCTTCCCGTCCAGCCACTGACCCCAAAAGAGCAAAGTCCTGTACTGTCACCATAGAAGGGACTGATGGGGAGCCAGACAGGGACACTGGCAGCTAATGAGAAACCAAACGTTTACACAGCAGTATCTTGGCTGGAGAAAGAGATAGCCCCCTGCCCCCCAAGGCAATCTTCCCACTTCCCGCGTGTAGCTATAATTCTCAGCACACATGGGGCTGTGAGTGCCTTGAAACCATTCCCTGGATCCCGCTGCCTGCCTGGAGCCGCATCAGATACTAAGGAAGTGAGGGGAGACTTAGGGTTTCTCATACAACCTTCATCCTCTCTATATTCTGAGCATTATTTGCTTTAGCCGACAAGTGGAGCTTAATTTGGGACTTCTGGTTCTTTATTTTCTCCCTGCTACTGTTCACCAGCTTTTCCAGCTCGGTGAGTTTCTGTCGCAGCTCTCGGTTGGTCCGGGATACTTCCACTGATCTGAAGTTGGCTTCATCAAGGGCTTTCTTCAGCTGTGGGACACGAAGGCAAAATTAGAACATTTTTACCTTCCCCTCAGTAAGAGAAAGTGGGTGTTCAGCTTTGTCCCGGTATTTTGTTCTCTTTAGACCCTTTCTTTTAAAAGGGAGGGTAAATGAGGCAAATAATGTCTGATTAAGTAGATTTGTGGAGCAGTACTCTATAGTGTTAAAAAGAAAGAACACAATCTTTCTTAGAACAGATAAACAATGTAAATATAAGTTCATCATTTGCTTTTTTAAGAGCGTGGCGTTGGAGTCACAAAGTTCAAATCTTAGCTTCACCACTTACGAGCCAAGTAATTTTGGATAATTAACTTCCCTAGGACTCAGGTTCATCGTTGGAAAACTGTGTGACTAGTCTACCTCATAGATTCATATAACAGTTACAGTAGACAGAGAATGTAGAGCCTGACACCCAGTAACTGCTCAGTGATCATTACTATGCTTGAAGCTTTTCTCTTCCTGTCACTTGTGACCTCATGTCTAGAGAAGTGAAAATAAATTATAGTTTATATAAATATTTGTCAGTTACTATCATTGCATGCATTTTTTATAATACTGGCTTTTATTTTTAAAGATTTTAATAAACTTGCCTAGTAGAAAAATAGCATAGTGATTACAGTTAAAAACAAGAAAATAGGCCCAAAATTGAGTAACTTAGCTAAGCACTACGTCACCAAACTGAGACTTAATTACAGGTCTACTTTCCAAGAAATGGATTCTTAAACCAGTCAATAAGGAATAACCTGATCAACGCTACTTGGGTAATCTGCCTGATCTACACCTACTATCCCCTAAAGGGAAGTAACTTTGCAATAACCAATCTGCTTTTTTGCCTAGTTTAACTTCCTTCTTCACTCTCTCTGCCTAGAAAAGCCTCATTTTATACATTAGCTCCCTGGGGCTCCTTTCTGTCTGCTAGATTGGATGCTGCCCCGATTCAAATCAATTTTTGCTCAAATCAGTTTTTAAGATTTTTTCATATGCCTTACTTTATCTTTTAACAGTTCTGTTATCAGAAGAGGGAACCAAAGGAAACCCCTAGTAGCCTCCAGGAGCAATGAACAACCAGGCAAAGGTGCCCCATGAGCTGCCTGCTGTTTTGATGCATCTGGAGGTCACAGGTAAGTCCCTCTCAGATCCTAGCTCTGCAGCTTTGGCCTTATGAGCTTTCAGACTTGATTTGAGCATTTATTTTTCTGGACTCCATCTGGAAACTGGCCAAAGTTGGACTGGGTCTGACTTAAAAACCAGACTGGGTCTAGGTTCGGACTAGGTCTGATTTAAGCTGGACTGGGGTCCGATGGGAGGCCTTGGGTGAATAAAATTTTGTTTATGACTGAATAAGCAGGTTAATCCTACCAAAGATAATCTTGAATTCCAGTGGCCACAGTGGAGACCTTGTAACCTAGATAAGGTTATCCATTTACAAGGTGCCCTAGAGAAAAAGGGGTCTCAACCTAGCACCATAAAGGGTAGAAGGAAAATTATTTTTCCTCCTCTCGTTTCTAATGACTAGGATGAGACCCTCTGGGACAATCCCACTAACTCCAGAGCCTATGGACAGGATCCTGGGGAAACTGGCAGAAGCTGGCAAAGGGTGAGAATTCTTAGCAAAGTCAGCTTTCTCATATCTCTACCTGTGGGGCCTGGTTGAAAGAAGAGGGTAAACGTTCACAATGTCCCATCTTTCCAAATTTCAGATTGGCAGGCAGGCAGGCAAAAAACATTTGTAAGCATTAGATCTTTGAATGGTGACTTATGAATTTGCTTTCAGGTATCCATTGGTTGTTAATCGTTTCTCACCCAGGGATAGCTATTGCCTCCTTGTCTGTCTGTCTGTCTGACAAGGTTTTGTGTCCTGAGAACTTGACTTGGCAACCATCAGGTTGGGGCCCCCAAATATATGGCCAGGCAGAAATGGGGGTTGTACCCCATTTGCTGCCAGGGTCCTACCAACTAGCCAGCTCTCAGAGGAATTGTCTAAGTCTTTTCTTTTGGTTGTCTTTGGGAGTGGCTCTGGATTTTGGGAGAGTGGTATCTTTTGTACCCTCTTTGGGTACATCTCCTGTTTCTATGGGGTTGTTCAATACTGCCAGGAATATTTACTGTTTGTCCTGCCTGATTTTGGCAAGATATTTGAAAGTTTGTTTTTTTTTTGTTGTTGTTTTTTAAAGTAGATCTATGGTCTGAATTGGAACCTGATAGGAACGTTTTTTTAGGCCTTCTCCTCTAAGCTAAAATTAAACTATGTAACCAGAGGGAAAGAAAAAACATTCTGAAGACCTTTGTGGAAGGATTTACTAAAACATTCCAAAGATACATAGCTGTAAATCTAGAACATAGAAATCTTTTGATTTCCATCTTTGTTGACTATCTTCTCCCTGATATTAAGCAGCAAATTGAAGATAATGTAGTTGGATGGATCAGTCGCCATATCAGGTTGCAACCCAATTCTTTGAGAAATTAAATAACTGTGCTTGTTTTACAAATTTAATCTTTACAAGAACAGAAACACAGTTCTAGACACAATTCAAAGTCCACCTATCCTTTTTACCTATCCCAATACATCTCCGTATTCATCTCAAAAGGCTTGCAGATACTGGAAAAGGTCTGGACTTAAGAAACAAAAGTCTCTCAGGGTGGGACTTGCATTCTTTGTGCCTTGAGAGATATAAACATTCTACCTGGTCTTTTCCAGGAACCAAGGTAATTCTTATCAGAAGGAGAAACAAAAACAAAAAAAAAAAAATTAAAGACTATTTTGAAACTGGGCCTAAGAAAAATCTTAAAAGTGTCTTTCACAAATTAGTAACAAGCTTTAGCTCTCTGAGCAGGTAACTTTAACTTATTCCATCTGCCAAAAACACAATTTGGATCCAGCTGTTCTTTTATAAACTAGTTAGCTTGTATTTACCTCTCATAGCTAAAATTTTTAAATGAAAACTTATCTCTGATTGTGTTTATGTACGTATATTATAAATGTGTGACTTTTATTCTAGCTCTGGGTGGTATTGACAAAATTAGTTTGTAAAGAGCTCTATTTAATTGGCTTAAAGAAAAATAAGCACTTATATAAATCAAATATACTCTCAGAAATATAGAAACTAACCCAAATGTTTTTCAAGTTCATGGGACCTAGGATAATCTTTGGTAAATAAAGGCTAGTTTAAGTTTGTTTAATTAAAACAGGCATGTCTTTCAGATTTAAATATACTTTTATTCTACCTACGTTTACTAAATGTCAAATTAGCTCATGTTATCTTATACCGAATTTGTCAGCAAGAAAGATGGTTAGCTGCTGTTCAATGTCTCATGAAATTTTCATGAGTAATCTAACTGTAATTGTTAAGAACAAGTGAATTAAATAGATGTAAAAGTTTGTAAATGAACTTCTTAACAATAATTCATTCTTTATGGTATGCCTACTTAAAAGTTTCCAAAATCTTTTTTGGTAACTTGAAACCTTACAATTACATTGAGATCAATACTGAAACATCAACTACTGAAAACAGGTTTATGTCCACATTTTGCTCCCTTTTACAGAGGAACTAAAAA
The DNA here is from genome assembly GCF_001890085.2 of Hipposideros armiger. NCBI lineage: Eukaryota > Metazoa > Chordata > Mammalia > Chiroptera > Hipposideridae > Hipposideros > Hipposideros armiger. The sequence continues at coordinate 1,418,538 of NW_017731373.1, read as the reverse complement.
TATTCAGGTCTGTTAGTAAACATGTTTTGTGCCACATTGGAACATTTACTATGAGGAAAATATACTTCTAAAAACTATGAATTATATTTGTAAATTTGCCAATTCACAGAATGCTAGTGTAACAGACCACAATTGCTTGCTTCTTAGTTTTCACTAGGAATTAAGAATTCTAATCAACATATGTAATTAAAACTACTTAGAAATAAGGGTGAAAGGAAATAGCTGTGTATGAAAAGTAGGAAAGAAAACTAAAATGATTGTTCCATACCTTACACCATACATGAAAATTAACTCAAAATGGCTTAAAGATTTGAATGTAAGACCTGAAACAATAAAATACATAGAAGAAAACACAGGCACTAAGCTTCTGGACCTCGGTCTTGGTGGTGTTTTTGTGATTTTGACTCCAAAGGCAAGGGAAACAAACAACAATAAGCAAATGGGACTACATCAAATGAAAAAGCTTCTGCATAACAAAGGAAACCATCAGCAAAACAAAAAAGTAACCAACCAAACTTGAGGAATTATTTGCAAAATGATACATTCGATAAGGGGTTAATATCCAAAGTATATAAAGAATATAACTCAATAAAAACGAAATCCAATGAAAAAATGGGCAGCGGATCTGAACAGACATTTTTCTAAGACATAACAGATGGCCAAAGGCATATGAAAAGATGCAGCATCACTAAGTATTAGGGAAATGCAAGTCAAAACCACAATGCGATATCCCTACGTTCACTGCATTATTTACAATAGCCAAGATATGGAAACAACCTAAATGTCCATCAATGGATGAATGGATAAAGAGAAGAGGTGGTACATATAGACAATGGAATACTATTTGGCCATAAAAAAGATGAAATGTTTCCATTTGAGACAACATAAATGTATCTTGAGGTTATTAAGCTAAGTGAGATAAGTCAGACAGAAAAGGAAAAAAACCATGATTTCACTCATGTGAAATATGAAGCAAAAAGGTAACAAACTAAAACAAACAAAAAGTCATAGATACAGAAAACAGATTGGTGGTTACCAAACCAAGACTCAATTACAGTTTTGGCTCTCCCGGAAATGGAAAGTTAAACACATCAGGAATCATCTGATCAACACTAGTTAGGTCATCCACCTAACACACCCCCAACATCCCCTAAAAGAAGTAACCTTGCAATAACCAGCTGCTTTTTGCCTAGTATAATTTCCTCGTTACCACTCCCGTCTGCCTAGGAAAGTCTATCATTTCATACAGCTCCTTGGCCCTCCTTTTTATCTGTTAGACTGGATGCTCCTGATTCAAATCAATTTTTGTTCAGCTAAACTGAGGCATATTAAACATTTTAAGAGTCTACCTTTTAACATCACTTAAATCATTTTACAGAGTTCCTCTCCTCCTCATGTGCTCTTAAATCAGTGTCACTGGATTTTTAAGAAGAGGCAGCTGAGAAGGGAGGAGATGGAAGGTGGGGTTCTCTACGGCTAGTAGTGTTTAACATCAAAGAGAGAAGTCAATTCTTCGTACCTTTTCTCTCTACACTAGCCCATTGCTTCAGATCCTAACTTCATGCCACAGTATTAGACTTTTATAACCCTCCAACTAACTAACTGTTAGATTTTCCACCAATACCTCAATCACAGCTTTGTCTAAAACTATCTAAGCCCTAACAACTATCACTTGCTTTGTACTTCTTATGTTCAGGCAATGTGATAATTACTTTACGTGTATTTTCCAATTAACCTTCAAAACAAACCTGGAAAGTAGTTATGATTTCCATTTTGTGATGAAGGAAACTGACTCTTAAGCCATTTGCACAGATAGTAAATCAGCACGTTGCTAGTAAGAGGCAGAGCTGGGGCTCTTAAGCAGTGCACTCCAGCCCACCCCTGCTGCTAACTGCTCACTGATGTCACTCTGTGTTCTCCTGGTCTCACAAGCTCACAATTTTCACTGAGCCTTGTTAAAAGGATTTAAATTGAAGTATTTTGAACAACCATCTCTGATTAAAGGTACCATTAATTTCAGTGTACCTTTTTGTTTGCAACAGAATTTTCTTTTTATAACATGTTTTTTTTTTAATTAAAATTTATTGGGGTGACAATGGTTTTTATAACATTTTTTTTTAATTGGGTAATTGGGGGAAGGGGAACAGACAAGTTGCTGTCCTTTTGTTCTTCAGTCTAGCTGTGGAGGATGTTGCTTCACTGGCCCAAGTTGGTACCATCATTGCGCTCTTCTCGGGAGAGGCTGATCAGTCGCCGGCTTCTGGACGGCCACTTATGGCGGTTGCTGGCCGCTCCCGCTGGCTGCTGGCTACACACGGTAGCCCATGGCAACCCACTGCCACAGGGGCTGCAGCCTACGCCGTCGCCAGCAACTCATGGCAGCACAGCTCCAGGTTGAGCTGTTGTTCAGCATCTTAGCTGTAGAGGGCAGTGTCACTGGCGCTCATATGTGGGATCCGAACCGGGGCCCTCTGGCATCCCATGCCAGCTCTTAACCAACGCACCACTCGGCCAGCCCTTTTATAACATTTTTAATATTTATATAATGCTTTGCAACTTACACAGCACTATACAACTAGTTGAATTTAATTTTGTGAATAATCTCTGTAAATTGCAATCGTTAAATGCACCAAATTTGGCAAAATACAGACCAGATACCCCAAGTCTTAGAATTATTTTACTCCCTCTCTCCCCTTTGCTCATGATACAACATTTAGTGTTTGTCTGATATGTCTATTAAAATGGCTTTTTGATTTACTTGTTCTCAATTTTCAACAGAACTACTTTGTTTGGCCTAATCATCTACAACCTGAAGCAACTGTTCTAGTTCTCTTGAGCCTCCACATCTCCAGTTTCTCTCCACAGCTGTCAGACCAGGCTTCCTAAAACATGCTTGTATCATTACCTCCATCCACCTACCCGCTTCTCAGACACTTATCATGCTTTGCTTTTGCCTAATAGTTCATATCCAAGGCCAACTCTGGTCCCATCCATGCTAGCCATTCTTTCTCAGACATTTCCCAAAGTCTCTGCTCTTATCAAGAGAGGCGAATCTTTTTCATTTGCTCGCATGTCCTATTCATTTTTGTAACTAAGCTTTGCTTGTCCTCTTACATTGGGTGTCCCATCTCTGTCAGTCTCAATCCCAGCTTCCCAGTCTCTTATCACCCAATCAGCCTAAAACAAACTTTCCCTAACTTTAAATTCCTTCAAAATTGTACACAGCCTCTAGCTATCCAAGGAAGGTCCTCTGATGTTTTCCCTATTTATCTCATGTAAAGAGTGGAGATCACAATTAAACAAGGGTCATTTAGCACATCCCAGAGCATGGACCATGTAGCTTCTTCTGCTTTTATATGTGCCTCTCAGGAGAAGGTAAATGCCTGATGGAAGCTATCACTCTCTCCCACTCAGTTATCACTCTCCAATGGAAAAGCTCTCATCAAGGCTCTCTTCGCTGGGCAGAGAACTGTGTATCAGAAACTGGTTTTCTGTGTGTGTCAGTTTACAAACAGCACAGAGATGGCTTGACTACATCTGGCTTGCTGGTCAAGAGGGATTAGAAGAGCCAAAGAATAGCTGCAGCCCTTAGCTGGTTCTCCTCTTAGAAGGCATTCAGCTAGAGAGAGACTTTTTTTGTCATTTGACTTCATACCTCAGCCATTTCCCGTTGTGCTGCTTTCTTTGCAGTGTCTCTCTCAGTTTGAAACTGCTTTTTTAGAGCTTCCATGCGTTCAGCATGCATTTCTAATTGCATTTTGGATTCCTCAGTCATCCGTTCACTGTTTTAAAAAAGACAAGTATAAATCACCTTTAGAAATCATCTTAGAAGGTAAGAAAGATGTGGAGGGGAATGTGCAACTTTCCAAAAGGTGTGTGATTTACAAATGAGAAGCAGATCAGTCACCACCAGGTGAGCCTCACTGATCTGGAGCTCATTAACAGAACTAATAAAAGCATTACCTTTAGCATTTCAAAAAGATCATTCAATCTAAAGAGATCCAACCAAAAGAGTGAAACACATACTCTTGTTTTAACCAATGAGGAATAGTCTTGAGCCAACAACATCTCACCAGAATATAAATTTGCACAGATCACAAATCTGAAAAATGCCTTCTTTGTACCTGTCAATATGTTCACTACCTGAAAGGAATAAAGATGTATGTGTACACTGCATTTCCCTTGGGTATAAATTTTCACGGAATGTCACTAATATCTAATTCATATTTACCTAGATATAGTTGAAGACAAAACTTTAGTGGCTTGACCTGAACTTGATGGGTTTGACCTAACTAATCTCAGGTCAAAACTGAAAACAATTTGAATGGTTTAGCACTGCTTAGACGAAGTCATCCCACTCCTGGGTGGGAATAACCCATCCAGGTTCCTGGTATTCCTTTTCCCCAGTCATGCTTGTAAAGGACACAAAAGCTTTTAAAAGAAAAGGCTTGGCAGAAATATTCAAGTGTCCCTTCTGACCAATATTCTTTAAATCTTGGTTTAACTTTCATGTGCAGAAGCTTGATACTAGATGAGGGGAGAGCTGAACATGAGCATACCCCACCCAGCCAGGTCGTAGCTGCTGCTGCTCAGCTATGCTTGGTTCCTTAAGGTCAATCTGCTGGGAGTGCTAGTTCAAAGTAGGAGAAAAGGGCTGAGTTGGTTTATGTGAATGAGCCACACTTACTCCCCCAGAGGCTCTTCCCTAATTTCACTGTGACTAGACTGCCCTTACTTGAAGGTTTCCAAATTCTGTCGTTCAAGTTCTTTGTTTTCCAGTTTCTCTTGGACATGGTCAAGCTTTGTTTGCAGATGGCTATTTGTCTGGAGAGCCTGCTCCAGGCTCATAGCCAGTTTCCTGTTGTCTTCTCTAGCCATATCTAGTGATTTTTGTAGAGGCTCCATCTGAAAGAGAAAAGAGGGTTTTTAATTCCACTGTAACAGATGCAAGAAGTCCATAACACTGTTTATTTACTCCTGACCCTGTATCATCAAGTGTCACTGAAACAATAATTAGTTGGAATCACAACCAGAGATTCCAGATGCCTGGAATATACACGAGTATGTGCGAACTTAACTACGGACATTGCTTTGGAGACTCTTAGAAGGCAATGGGAAGGGTGTGCCCCAATGATCACTAGAGAGCTTTGGAAAACAGAGCCAACTTAATTTATCCTAATATAAAAAATTTTAAAGTAATTAAATTACCCTTCCTGATCCTATGAACTCTGGTCTCATTGCCTAGAGAGATAAGCACTGGCAACTATTCCTTGTATATCCTTCCAGAAAAAGCTTATTTATATAAACTATCCATGTGTATTATGTATAGATACATAGGCATAGATACATATTCCTGTGTGCATACACTTGTGAGCACACACGTGAGTATGTGTCTCCTTATTAGTAGAGGGAACACTCTGACTGAGGTTGTAAGTTATTCTCCAAGCCCTTTAATTTCTGCAATCATTTATGCATTAATAAATGAAAAAAAAATGTGAACCATATAAGACAAAGAGAACTGGCATAATTTTCGCCTGGCTTCCCAATAAATGACTCCCTGTAAGACTGCAGCCCTTTTCCCATTTGTAAATATGTCACTGTCCAAAACTCAAACTTGAATGAAAAGGAAATTTACCTGATTGTTTTACTCCATTTTTCCAGAATATCAATATCCCAATAAAACCAAAAATATGAACGTTATCCTCTATGAAAACCTGGCCTCTACCTCGGAGTTGTGCTGGGCATCCACAACGAGCATTCTGGCTTGCCACTGGTCCACTTCCGCTTCCAACTTCTGCACCCTCTGTTGATGTAGAGCCCTAGAAATGGAAAGCACAGAAAGAGTGACCACAAAAAAGAACCATGCAGGAATGATACCATTGGAAGTTACAGGGCACTCTTCTTCCAAGAAGCTCAAACAGCATACATAGGAGTAGGCTGTGGATGCTAAGAGTATCTGAGAGTTGGCAGGTGACAATTAGTAGCTTTAGGTTAAGAAATTAAGGCTCCTATGGATTAAAAACTTGTCCCATCTATGATTCAATTTGGCTTGATACATTAAACTATCAATACATGTCAATTACTAACTTACAGGCTGGTAATTTTATTATATATGTATTTTATAAGTATATACTGGAAGTACAAAAATATATCACCTCTACATGAATTGACTTGATGTTGAGGTTTTTGCATCTATAATAAATACGACAGCTATCTAGAATTTTATTGTGAATGGTAAACAATATTTTTAGTACCATCCCCTTGAATTTTTAAAATTTAGAATAAACATTCATAATATGTAAAAAAAATAAAGACAAGCACAAGGAAGAATATAAAATTCACTTGTTCTCTCATAGAGGCAATATGCACCACTAATATACACATTACAATATATTTTAGAGGCCTTATTAAACTCAGATCATTTGTTCATTGGCCAAAAAGGAAAACTATATAATTTTTGAAACATTTGAATATTTACAAAACATGGCTAGAAGTAGTTCTCAGAATGATTCATCCAAAATAACTATTAATATTTAAATAGGACACTAATAAATAGATAATTAATTCAAACTAATATAGGCACTTAGCTTCAATTATCTTGACAATTACTATTTTGTAGACTCAAGGATAGGTTTAAATGGTGTAGAAAACAGCAAGGGTGAAATAAACAGTATATGATATGAATTTCTAGAATACATGCTCCTTTGTATCACTATAAAATATGAGAAATTAGAATTTTTGGAAATCATGTTAATTTTTAATTCCAGATTTTCCCTAACTTTAAACTAGTTCTTTAAACACCATTTTACTAGATTTTCACAAATGATGCAATATCAAATGACTTGGTTTCCTTACTGCACATGGGTCCTTACTATAGCGCAGCAGAAAAATACAAGTACAAAGACAGAAAAATGAACTCCAGTACCTTTCTTTCTTGAGGCCTGCGATCTCTGAATCCCTCCGCCCAAGCTCTGTTTGTACTTTTTCCAGAGCACCTTGCATCTTACTGTGAGAAGCCAGCACATTCTCCAACATGATTGTAACTTTGCAGTTGTCTTCTTTAGCTTCTGCCAACTGTCGCTGAAAGTTTCCCACCTAACAGGAAATGAAACCAGACAAAGTTATTTGATTTTTTTCTGGTTACTCTGCTGCTGGTGAGTCCCCTTACTTCTTGGATACAGTAGGGAAACCAGGCATGGTAAAATGCTAAGAGCAATAATTAAAGTATATTTTACTTTTGTTCCTTAAGTGATTGTGACTTTGAGAAAAAGAAAACTAGACCCCAGATCCCATGGATCCTATGGAGAACTCGGCAGTGCTTCCCAACTATCGTCATGCCGCAGCACATACAGTAACTGGAAACATGAGGATCAGCAGTGTCTTGGGTCTAGAGGTGGTCCCAGGCTAGCCCGCTCTGGCCCTGCTCAGCTATCTTATGATGGGGGCAGAAGAGGAGCGCACCTCTGAAACCCATCAGAATCATCTCAGGAATGAAGACCGTCAGAGAAAGTGGAGGCTGCTAAAGAATGATATAACTCACAGCCCGCTTCAGAGAGACAAAATCTAGCACCTGCTCTCAAGAAGTTTGAGATGTGACCTGTTTTCACTAAGCACACACACTATTAGGTAGAAAGCATTTAGTGATTTAGTTTAACATGAATACATTGCACTTAATATCACGTTAATAAAGCGTAAGTAGGCAGGTTATTACCAAGCTCAGATGTCTTTCCACAGAAAAAATTAGGACTTTTGATTAGTTTAACACAGGCAGTTGAAAAAATATTGGGAGTTAAATTATGTATATTTAAGGAAGAGATCATTTCTTTAGGAAAAAATCTTCCTCTGATCAATCCTCATTCTTAGTAAAGGTAACAAGAAATGACTATGGATTAGGAAAGATTTCCTAAGCACCACGCCCCAGTAATAGACTTTCAGAAAGGACCGATGCCTTGCCTTCTTGTTCTCCCTGTCCTCCAAAGCCTCGAGGTCCCCTTTCAACTTCTGACTCTCTCTCAGGGCTGCATCACGACACTTCACTGCTTGTGAGAGCTCTTCTTCATTCTTTTCAAGAATGGATTTTACCTTCGTAGAAAAAAAGGAACGATAAATGACTTTTCCAAAGCACAATAAATCAGTAATTAGAATAAGACACGGGATTTGGAATCCAAACGTAATATATTTAATTAAATATGTTAATCTATTATTAAAAGGACCCAGCTTTATTAGCTGCTTTTCCCTTTAAAGAAAACTACAAAGCAAAAACAAATTTGTGTGAATAAACATGGACAAACCTAATAAATGTCAATTTCCATGAAGGGAGTACAGAATAAGAGCTACGGGAAGTAATTTTCCATAAATGGAATCATATTGTATATACTTTTTTTAATTTAAAGTATATAATTTAATAAATTTTAAAATATGTATATACACAAGAAACCACTACAATAAAGATAATGAACATATCCATCACCCCCGAATGTTTCCTTGTGTCCCTTGGTAATTCTACCTTCTTGTACATACACAACCATTGATCTCATTTCTGTAGATTAGTATACATCTTGTACAATTTACATAAATAGAATCATTTTAAATGTAACTTATCTAAATAATTAATTTATCCTAGTAACTTTTGCTCCATGTAGTTTAAAGCTCTGTTGTTAGGTGCATATAAATTTAGGGTTGTTATGTTTTCTTGGTGAATTGATCCATGTATCATTATGTAGCACCTTTCTTTGTTCATGGTGTTTTCCTTTTCTCTGAAGTCTACCTTGTCTGATAGTAACATAACCTCTCCAACTTTCTTTTTATTAGTGTTTGGAATCATAGTAAATGGAATCATATTGTATATACTCTTTTTTGAATGGCTTCTTTCACTCAGCATAATTATTTTGAGGTTCATTCAATCTTTTGCACATATCAATAGTTCATTCCTTTCTGTTGCTGAACAGTATTGTATGATATAGACACACCACGATTCACCTCCTGGACACTTGATTTGTTTCCAGCTTTACACTATTGCAAACAGAGCTGTTGTGAACAGTTGTGTATAAGTCTTTGTGTAGATATATGCTTTAATTTATCTTTGGTAGATACTTAGGAGTCAAATGGCTGGGTCATATGGTAGTAATATGTTTTGCTTTTAAAGAAACTCCCAAACTATTTTCCAATGTGGTTACACCATTTTACAGTCCCTTCAGCAGTGTGTGAGAGTCCCAGGTACTCCACATGCTAACACCTGGTGTGATCAATTTTTCAATTTTAGACATTCTAGTAGGCGTGTGGGAGCAGCTCATCATGGTTTTAATCTACATTTAACTTGCATTTCCCTAGTGACTGATGTTTAACATCTATTTAGGTACTTATATACTATCCATATATCTTTTTTGGTGAACTATCTGTTCAAATACTTTGCCTATTCTTTTTGAATTCTGTCTTAATGTTTTTGGGGTTTTTTTTAAAGATTTTTATTGGGGAATTGGGGGATGGGAACAGCACTGGGGAATTGGGGGAAGGGGAACAGACAAGTTGCTGTCTTTTTGTTCTTCAGTCTAGTTGTGGAGG
>NW_017731373.1:1361377-1408817 GCF_001890085.2 Hipposideros armiger | reverse complement strand
TGAGCTGTTGTTCAGCACCTTAGCTGCAGAGGGCAGTGTCACTGGCATTCATATGTGGGATCCGAACCGGGGCCCTCTGGCGTCCCAAGCCAGTTCTTAACCAACATGCCACTCGGCCGGCCCTATAGTTTATCTCTTCATTCTCTAACATTGTCTTTGAAGAGCATAAGCTGTCAATTTATCTTTTTTTTTTCTTTATGGATCATGCTTTTGATGTCAAATCTAAGAAATCTTTGTGGAATCCAAGATCGCAAAAATTTCCACCTATTTGTTCTTCTAGAAGTTTTATAGTTTTAGGTTTTACATTTAGGGCTCTGATTAATTTGAGTTAATTTTTATACATGGTGTAAGGTAGAGCTCAAAGGTTTTGTTTGTTTTCAAATGTGGATATCTGATTACTCCATCACCATTTATCGAAAAGACCATCCTTTCTCTCACTTTTGTTGAAAATTAAATGTTCATGAAATTAATTATTTTGAATAGGCAGCACATTCACTTTATTCTTAAGGCACAAAAGGGTAAAGCAAAATCTCCCAGCTACTCAGTCTCTTTCCTCAAAAATAATGTTGCAATTTATTATGATTCATTTCAGAGACATTCTATGCATTACAAGTAAATATATACGTATATACAATTGACCCTTGAACAACATGAGTTTGAACTGTATAGGTCATATAATTTATTTCTATATCTATTGTCAAGCGTATTCCAAACCACGGATACACCATGATTTATTTAACCAGTCTCTTATTGATGGAATTTTGATTGCTTCCAGTCTTTTGCTATTAATAAGCAACACTTCAGTAAGTAACTTGTAACCATGTTATAATGTACAAGCTAGTATATCTGTAGGAGAAAGTTCTAGAAGTACAATTGTAAGGTGAAGTGATAAACATTGCCAAACTGCCCTCCATAGGAGTTGTACTACTTTATACTTCCAATAGCAACAAGAAGAATGTCTTTTCTCCATATCTTCCTCAACATTATTGTACTTCCTTACAAGTTTTCACCTGTAACATTTAAAATACTTTAACTTTTTCCTTAAGGATTTAATAATAGTACAAAGAATGCCAACTTATAAGTTCTGAAAATCTTCTGTTCTAGAAAAGTACACAAGAATACAGTTGACCTTTGAACAACAGGGATTTGAGCTGTGTTGGCTCTACTTATATGCAAATTTTCTTCAATAAATACCTGTACTGTTTCTGATCCACGGCTGAGAGTCTATGGATGCCTAGGGCAGATAGTATGCATTGACCCATGCCATTTTATACAGGCATCTGTGGATCTTGGTATCCGCGGGGGATCATGGAACCAATGCCCCATTACCAAGGAATGACTTAACTTTTGGGGGAGTCAAAAGTTATATGCAAATTTTTTACTGCACAGGGAGTTGATGTCCCTCACCCCTGTGTTGTTCAAGGGTGAACTGTATAGTTTTTACAATTATATATGCCACTAGCAAAAATGTTTACAGAAAAACTCTAAATAGTAGTCAACCCTAGAAGACAAGCTATAGTACCTTCTATGTTTAAGTATCAAGCCAAGATGGGTGCTCTAAAAAGCTTTCTTTGAAAAATATTTTCCAATGTTCAAGTTTTTAGGGCTTCTAGTAATAATTTTCTATTTTAAAATCAGACTTTACCCAAACATTTAACTACAAACATTAAGATTAGGTAGACATTTTGAATTAAAAAAAAATTAGATTAAAAAAACCTCAGTGGTTACTGTTAATCCAAATCTCATATTTCTATGTCTAAAAATAAAAATTATGTGATAGCCAAAATGATGGTTTAGATCTACATCATTGGTTTTCCCTAATTTATGAAAAACCTAATTTCCTGTTATTACTCATACCTCCAGACATTATCTTTCTAGATTGTTACTACTTTTCTTCATTGTTGTATAAATCTGAAATTTCCTTATGATTTAATTTGTGGTCTTCACTTACCAAATCCTGTTTAGGTAAATTTGATGACTCATCATTTATTAATGGTCTTGAGGCAAGAATGTCTATTTTACCTTCCAGTCTTCCCTCCATGGTTTTAATAGCATTCAAAAGAGTCTTTAGAGAGATTCTGGAGTCTCCAATCTCCTGAGACGATCTCACAGAAGTCAGGGTAGGTGCAAAGGTCACACGGCGTGTAGCGTTTGGAATAACGCTGGGTAAAGCAACTGATGAAGTTCTTTCCTTAATACTGGGTCTACAACTTTCAACGAATTTTGAAGACACAGGCCTCTCTGGAGATTTCCTTCTTCTTGGAGGCATCACCAATTAAAACAGTAAAATCAACTAAACCTAGAGTTATTTTTCAAAGAGTGGCCCCTTTACTAAGAAAACAACACAATGTTCTAAATGAAGCTGCGATGGAAAATATGTGAAAATATGTTCCAGAAATCACACTGTAAAGTATGTCCTAGTGAAGTAGACCTTAAATTCTCTGTCGGAGAGAGGATCTATTGAGGCTCCCTTTACCAGTACAATCAGATGGTTAGAACCCTCACAGTATTCCATTTGGACATACATTCTGGTTCCCTGGGTACCAAGGATATATACATATACAAATGTTATAGATACAGAAGTTACACAACATGCTTACACTGAGTGTTAAGGATTTTAAAACTTGCATACATGGTAAATTTGTAAATCATTGAAATGAATCATTTTCTGTAACACATTCTTGGCTTATTCTCCTCACAAAGTGTTTTATATAATTTGTTTCTCTAACTTGCTCTATTCATTTGTGAAACTGTTACGTGACCTACAAAAGGTTTCAATCTCAGTAGCCACCATGCTGACAAGTAAGCACCTGTTCTACTAATACCTCTTTCAATTGCGCTGTCTGTTGTAGGTATGTCTTGTTGGTACTGAGTTCTGAGCTTGCCTATAATTCCAAAACCAAAGATACTTGTTCTTCATGTTTGCCAAAAGTTTACAAAGGTTCAAATAAAAAAACCACTTCCCCTATGAAAGCATTTTTTAATACTTCCATCATAATGTGCTCCCCATGAATGATCATAATACAATCTATTTTGTTTCAGAAAGGAATAACTTTCTATTCTACAATAAAGTTTATTGAGCATATTCCTAAGCCCCCAGTTAGAGCAGAAGCAAGGTGAATGTTGCAATCCTGCTTTAGGCATCTTTATGAATTCCTCTATGGCTTAGCAGAATGGTGTACATAGTGGGTATTTAAAAAATGCTTGTTGATTGAGTCAAATGAGAGAATATTCATCTTTCTGGGCTTGTATGATAAGGTGGGAAGAAAGGCATTAATTTCATTAAAACAGTTTCACAGCAATCAGTAGGTATTAATCACACCTGAGTATATTTGCCCTCTAGAGCCTTATTCAACTTGCGTAGATGGTCATTTTGTGAGCAAGTTTCAGTAAAAGAATGTAGCTGTTCTTCTAGCTGTTTAACTTTTATCTAGGGAAAAAAATGAAGAATAATAAAATAAGTCTCATTAATAATATCTATATCTATATTTATTTATACCTATATGTAGATATCTCTCTATATATTTATATTTATATACTCCAAAAGGAAAAATAAAGATGTGAGTTTTGCAAAAAATCAGAGTCCTTAAAACTTGTAAAAAGGAATCCTAAATTTTTCTAATCATGCAAAGAATGGTATTTCAACTGAAATACGTAGCTATTTCAACAGCTAAAAGTAGGCTATATCTATTTACATGTACAGATATAACCCACTTGATTTCTATTGCTTATGGATACTCCAAATTATGACTCACGAATATAACAGTGGAACTTTGTGGGTAAGAAATTCCCATTTTAAAGGAATTGTGGTATCGAGCATTCAAAACCTTTTTGAATATAGATAATTAGAATTGTTAATGTGTAAGGAGGAGACTTGTGTTTTTACTGACAGAATTATAAAAGTGGAATAAATGGAATTATATGCTGAATTATATTTTAAAACTACCTCATAAAAATGGCTATGCACATCTTTGTCTTTAAAGAAAATTATCATTTGGGGATAGGTATATGAACAGAGCCCACCCAAATTTTAATGTGGTAAAAACTCATGGAGGCTCAAAGGCTTGGCCAAAGCTATAGAATTAGTGAATGACAGAGCTGGGTCCTCTCAAAATCTGGCAGTATTTAGTTTGACCGCTGACATTTAAAAATTAGAGAACAAAAATCAGAAAATAAAATCTCATACCTGGAGTTTTCCCTTTTCATAGGCCAGTTTATTTTTACTCTCAGTAATCTTTCCCAAGACCATTTCCACCTGCTGTCGGGCGAGCTGGTAAAGCAAACACAGGGATCAGTAGCATCTCTAGGCATAGAAGGGAACAATCATTTTCCTTTTCAAACAAGTATTTACACCAGTACTAATTCTATAGTAATGAAACCAGTATTCACATTTATTTGCTACTACTGCCTCTTATTCTTTCCCTGGTCAATCACAGTGCTAGCTAGAGGCAACATGTAGGGAGATGGCTAATGAAACTATGAGTGCCTCAAGGGTCCTAGAGTTTGCTCTTCTTTGTTTATTCTATTTTTGTTATATTAATTATTCCTTGTGGTTGTGATCCAACCCAGATGTGGCGTGGTTGCATCAGTGGTTACAGATACACAGTTTGAGGATTATAGACTTGAAGAAAATGGGAGGTGCAGATAATCACAACCATTCGGACAGTTGGAGATACTTGTTACCATAGTAAAAGACAAGTTTTAAAATCTCTGCAAAAATCCCAAAAGAAACAGTTGTCAGAAACTCACTGATCAAACACTCAAGATAGTGTTTTCTGGGACAAACATTACTGAAGGCTCTATATTTCATGAAATTACATATTCTCATCATTCAAACAGCCTTTAATGACATTTTCCCCCCATGTCTTTTTCCTCAAACTTTATCAGAAGAAATAAGAATTAATACAGTTCTTTTGATTGAATTTTGGGCCTTATTGGTACTTCAAGAACAATATTAGTGATTGAATATGGAAAATTCACCCTCCACAGTCAATTTCAGTTTTATATTTTAATAACAGGAAATATTGATATTTGCCATATGTCACTCATCTTCACAAATCAACTGTGGGGATAATATAGACACAAGCAAATGTGACTGAGAACACAATTTCTTAATCACTCGGGCCTACCAGCTGCACTATGGATAATCTGCAGTGAATCTGGAGTTAAACTCGTGGTAAATATTGACATAATTGAATATTTCTGGCTTATAGTTGCTTGATCTGTGAGTAATAGAATAGAGGGTCTTTTAATCACTTAAAGCCAAATAATTTAGACATCTTTTTTATGTTCAACTTGGGGGAAGTTGATAAAATGAAATCACATATTAGGGATATTAATTTATATGAGCTATCCCTCACTATTTCTGACATAGTTATTGCTATTCTTTACTCATTACTTTGTAGTGCACTTTATTTCAAGATTTGTGAAGCCAACACACTTGTTTCCAAGTAAAAGCAAAAACGCATTCCAAACTAGATTACTATATAATAACATACAACTCATTTTTTCCTCTGTTCAAAAATATTTTCATGAGAACATATGTTCTACAAGAGGACATACTAGTCTGGATTGTTTTCTCCTTTGTAGTTCCCTTCACACAAAGAATTAGGCCATTGTAGACATTCTAGGCTTGATAGAAACATAGAAAAAGCCAGAGAATTATTATTAGTCCTTGCATACCATCTACCCTAAAATTATGCACATTTTATATAAAAATGAATACCCAATATTAGGTATCAGTGTTATGTACTATTATGCTCATCTAATTATTTGTCTGTCAGAGCAATATTTCATGCATAATATACATATGCCTACATTGGGTTTTTTTTAAAGATGAAACAAAAACTCTATGTGTTGTTCCCACTAAGACAAAGGAAAATATTTTTTAAAGCATACAGACCAATAAAGTATTGTTTTCAAAATAGCTTAAGGGAAATGTAGACTGCTCTCAAAAAATAGAAGGCTAGAATCGAGTGATGCCAGAAACATGGCCGCATGAAGGGTCCCTCTTGATCTCTCCCTTTGAAATTACAAGTTGAACAGTTATAATTCAACAAAGGATTCGCTATGCAACACACAAACACATCTGAGAGACCTGCACATTGAAACATATGAAGGTCGGCAAATTGGGGTGAACAGGGAAGGATGGGAGGGAGAAGTGCAGAGACAGGAGCAACCAACATGGCCCGGAGCTCACTGCAGTCCCGGGAGAGGGGAGGATTGAGACTGCAGGGGCACTATTTGTGGCCCGGAACAATCCTGCCTGAGTGACCAACATATAATATGGCTGAACAGCGATTGGGGCAGAGGCCTCAGGGCAAAGACTGAGTACAGAAGTGCTACAACTGTGGTCTAACTGTCCTCACTGCCAGGCAGTAAACAAAGCCACGGAGCCTGGCTGCCTCCCCTCATCCTCCCAGAGCTGGCTTCTCCCACACCCTCCCAGTGTTAGCAGCGGGCCCCAGAAAAAATGAGTGTCAGATTAAAGAGCAGAATATCTACAATCCTGAGAACTGGAGAGACAGTTCCTGAGTGGCAGATGCACATGGTGCAGCTAATTCCAGTGACAAAGGAGGAGCTATAGGTTCGAGGCAGCTGTGGTCTGGCAGTTGCCACTACTCAGAGAAGAACAAAGCCTCAAACACACCAACCACCTATCCCAGTCTACCCCACCCCCACCTTTCACAGCTGATCACAGTGGGTGCATCCAGGGCTCTGAAGCACACAGCTCTGCATCTGGCTTCAGGGGCAGCACTGGATTTCAGAGACTCAGAACCCCATCACCCACCACAACCTCCTACAGGGGTGGTGCCCTGAGACAGAGCTGACCTGGTCACAAGAGACGCCCCCCTCCCCAGGAAATCTTCCACCACCGCAAGAAGCTGGAACAGGGCAAGAGAAACTAAAACGCTCCAGTGCTACCTACTGGAAAACAAAAGAAAGACCTCTTCATATCAAGTTACTGCAGAAATCATTTCATAAATGCCCAGGAAGAGAAACAATTCATTTATTACTCTGAATAACCAAGGTAAAAAGGCAGCTCAGAAAGAAAATGAAAAATCTCCAGAAAATCAACTTAAAGACATGGAAATATGTGACTTAAATGACAAAATTCAAGATTGCAGTTCTCAACGAGATGCAAGAAAACTCAAATAGGCAGTTTAATGAACTCAGAAATAAAATCAACAAACAAAATCAACATTTTACCAAAGAGAATGAAATCTTAAAAAAGAACCAAATAGAGATTCTGGAGCTGAAGAACTCAATATAAGGGATGAAAAATTAAATAGTGAGCTTAGGAAATACAACTGACCAGATAGAGGAAAAAATTAGTGATATCGAAGACAGAAATCTGGAAGTGATGCACATAGAAGGGAGAGACTTGAGAGTTAAAAGAAATGAAAGAACTCTGCAAGAGCTATCTGACTCCATCAGAAAGAGCAACATAAGAATAACGGGAATACCATTAGGAGAGGAGAAGGAGAGGGGCACAGAGAGTCTATTCTAACAAATGATTAACAAGAACTTCCCAAACCTATGGAAAGAACTCAATCCTCGAATCCAAGGAGCAAACAGAACACTTAATTACCTCAATCCCAACAGGCCTTCTCCAAGGCACATATGGAAGCTGTAAAAAAATCAATGACAAAGGAAGAATTCTCAAGGCAGCCAAGGAAAAGACGGTAACCTACAAAGGGAAGCCCATTAGATCATCATCAGCTTTTTTACCAGAGACTCTATAAGCCAGGAGAGAGTGGAATCAAATATACAAACTACTGAAAGAGGGAAATTACCAGCCAAGAACATATCCAGCAAAGTTATCCTTTAGATATGAAAAGGGAATAAAGACCTTTCCAGATATACAGAAGCTGAGGGAATTTTCCACCACAAAGCCTGCATTACAGGAAATACTGAAGGAGGTTATTCTATCTGAAACAAAAGGACAAAAGGATACAAAACTATGAGTAAAATTTCTAACAGACAGAAGCAGGAAATGGTAATCCCTACGCAGAATAAGGCACTATACATTTCAATATCTCATAAAGGTAAAGGAGATAAAAACATAAAAAAAGAAAAAGAGAGGAAGACAATTTGCTACTGCAGCTTTTCTCACTGAGGTTCTGTGGTAATGGACTCATGTTATACCATCATTAAAGGCTGAAATGGTAAAAATAAACCTAGAATTAGGAAGTGTGAGGAAAATAAATAGGATAATATTTATGAGATACTGTATGCTAGGCCTTGTGGAGGGCACTTTACACACAATATGACATTTAATCCTCAGTCTGGCAAGATGGAGAGGACCATCTTTGTATTCTACTCAATCAGTTCTTCTTAAACACCTGTTATGTATTAGGCACTATGCTAGGCAAGGGAATATAAAGATTAGTAACTACTGTTCTTCCATTAAAAGAGAGTGACGACAGATGCATATTCAGGTCAATTTCTAATTGATGTATTGGGTTGTCAGAAAAGTCATGATGTATTTTGTCTATGATTTTCAAAAGTCATCATTTATTCATATAAAGAACAAAGATCAATCAATGATATATTGCCCATTTTGTTCGATAACCTTTTGCCATCTTTCAGTGAGCTTCATAATTCCTCGTTCATAGAAGGACCTGTCTTTATTGGCAAAAAACTGAACAAGGTGCTGATTTACAGCCTCATCTGAATTGAACGTTATACCATGCAAGGAGTTTTGAAGAGAGAAAAACAAGTGGAAGTCTGATGGCGCAAGGTCAGGCGAGTATGGTGGGGGTGGCAACATATCCCATCCAAGCTTCAATCATTTTTGACGGGTGATCAAACTTGTGTGTGGTCTCGCGTTGTCATGATGGAACACAGTTCCTTTACAATTAACAAGCTCTGGACGTTTCTGGATGATGGATTTATTCAAACTGTCTAATTGCTGACAGTACACATTCGAATTGTTTGGTTCCTTGGGAGGAGCTCGAAAAACATGACACCTTTAAAATCCCACCACACTGAGAGCATAACCTTCCTCTGATGAATGTCTGCCTTCGATGTCATTTAAGGCAAATCACGTCGGGACCAAGAGTATTTGTACACCACATTGTTGTAAACAATCCACTTCTCATCACCAGTTATTAGTCGCTTCAAAAAAGGATTGTTTTCCTCATGTTTAATGAGCATATTGCAGATGTTTATATACACTGTCAAATAAACTTCTTACAGTTCATGCGGAACCCAAATATTGAGCTTGCTTATGTATCCCAGCTTTTTCAGGTTGTCATGAACGCTTGAATGATGGATGTTCAATGTTTCTGCAATCTCTCGTGTCATGTAATGTGGGTTTGACTTGATCAATGCCTTTATTTTGTCGTCATCAACCTCGGTGGGCCTCCCTGACTGAGGAGTGTCGTTGAGATTAAAATCACCAGCACGGAATTTTGTGAGTCATCGTGGGCACTGACGTTCTTGTAGAGCATTGTCACCGTAAACTTTATGCAACTTTTCACAAGCTTGATGCGCGTTCTTCCCTTTATGGAAGTAAAACATTAAAATATGGCAAAAATGCAGTTTGGTCTTCCATCTTTAACTTGTAAAATCTCCAAAACTCAACCAAATTGCTCAATTTTTTTTTAGAATGAAGGTAGAACTGTCACCTGTCAAATGACATAGCAATAACATAGATGTGAATGACTCTAGTGCTTCCAAAAATGAACTAGTGCCATCTATTGCAAACATGTGTCATGACTTTTCTGACTACCCAATAGTAATTATTCTGACACAGTTATGTACAGTGTGCTGTGGAACCTCACAGGAAGATCACCTTGGCAATCAAGGTCATAGACGTTTAGAACCTGCTCAGGTCACACACTAAATGGAGCCAAGGGTTGTAACCAGGACTGTCTGAGTTCAAATCTGTGTGTGTGTGTGGGATGGGCAGAGGGAAGGAGGGAGTGTGGGGGGGGACATACACAACACACACTCATATGTGTATCTCCAAAAATCAATAAGAGGTTCAATTAGAAGGTAGCTTTGATTGAGAATTTCAAGTGTTAACTCTCAAAGAAGAAAACTATACTGCCAGCATTGAATTGCAATAGGTTTAATGATATAGCTAAGATGAAAAAACAAAATCCTGAAATCTCGACCTCATTCCTCAGACTCCTACAGCCAACTGAAATACTTCCAGGCAAGATTGGTTAGAGAAGAGTCTATGTGGACACGTAGATCTGCAAGCTGGAGTTGAGGTGTGGGTCATCACTAGGAGACCTTAATCAAGAGGTGTGGTTTGCAGGCAAGAATCAACTTTGGTCAAATCACCTGCAAAACCTGTCAAAGTCAATAATAAGGAAAGGCCACAGGTCTGCTCACTGGCATTGGGGACATGAAAGAAATCAGGCAGGCTGAGATGTGGTCTTTCAGAGGGACCAAAACTAGAGAGGTGGATAAGCTCAGCTGAGGGCTGGCCAAGAAGCTAAGGACATGGATGAATCTTTAATCTCAGAGGAGGGAGAGTTAGTCTGAGATAGCACCAGGGATGAGAGCTAATGTGTCTTGTTCCTCCAAGTAGGAACTTAAAGGCTTTTTTTCCTGGGTCAGTTCAGATACCAAGAATTCAATAAATGTTAGCTACATGCTTAACATGTATTAACTTACTTAACACTCAAACAACCAAAGAATAATAGTATTATTATCCTCATTTTGACAGATTAAGAAACTAAGGCTCAGAGATGTTAAGGACTGCACCCAAGATCACAGCCAATACTGAAACCTAGGCAGTCTGGCTCTAAAGCTAAGAAAATGTAAAAGGATTTATACTTACTCTATGTAATTTTTCATAGTTGAAGTAATAAGCAGCTTATGACACAGTTTGAGAGAATTTAGCTCAGATTAAGATGGACTCACATTAGAGCCTTCTATGGAATTTTCAAAGATCATTTACATGTTACAGAAGCAATAACTAATTCTTTTTCAAGTATTCAAAAGCACATAGGAAATTTAGTTGCTTAACAGACTGATTATCTCTTTAAATCCCCTTTCACTTGAAGATATTTTAAGAATTCTACCATTTATTTGTAATTCATTGACCTTATTAAATAGCTTTTAGAAATCAAACTTACTTAGTGGAGGAAACTGTCAGATAGGAAAAAAATACAAGTTTCTTCCTCATAATTTATGATAGAGAAAATGTTTTTAAAACATTGGAAATATTTGTGCTTTTCAGTTTTATAGATAATCTATCTGTGTAGGCAGATGTTTAAGCTGCCTTAAATTCTTGTTTTCTTAAATCCTTTATCATTCGAATGCTGTAGGGGTTTCTGCTACATATTGTCTGAATTATTCAGGACTTATTGTAATTATTAAAACACAAACAAATGAAAATACCCATTTCCTGACCTCTGATTTTTTTTTAACTCATTAGTCATTAATTCCTACCTTTGACTGACCTTTTTATACCCACCCCATGGTAATCAGAAGTGTCTTGCTGAGGTCCTAGGGAAGCCATCTGATCTGCCAGGTGCTTATTCTTTTCCTCTAGGGTCTGCAGGCTCTGTGTTAATGCAGTTATGTCTGCCTTTGAAAAACAAAAGGAGAAGAGGAATCCATTTATTATCTATAAATAGATAAATATATCTATGCCAGATCCAAAAATATTACTTTATTTTAAAAATGACATTTGTAACTATAAAATAGAAGGCATCTTATGAACATATTCCCCTGTATTTATATTTGGGGATTTTCAATCTCATAGCTCTATGATAATTAAAAAAAATTTTTTTTCTTTTCTTTTACATTTTTTCAGCTTTTGTAGCTCTCTTCAGCAGGAGGGTTATTATAAATTACATAGCTCACATTTACCAGAAATGGAAGTCCTTCTGATACTTGGTATTTATTTAAATATTAATTCAAGCTTATAAATATAGATGCAAAAATCTTCCACAAAATATTAGCAAAATGAATCCAGCAATATATAAAAAGGATAATAAATCAGGACGAAGTGAAGTTTGTCCCAGTAATACTCAGCTTGTTCAACATTCAAAATCAATTTGCATAATGTACATCAATAGACTACATGAGGAAAGCCACATGAACATTTCACTAGATGCAGAAAAAGCATTTCCCCAAATTCGTCATTGATTCATGATAAAAACTCAGCAAATTAAAAATGAAAGGAGACCATCTCTACCTGATAAAGTATATCTATAAAAAACCTATAACTAATATCAATCCTAATGGTGAAAGACAATATATTATCCCTAAGATTGGGAAAAACACAAGGATATCTGCTTTTACCATTCCTATGCAATATTATATAGGAGGCCATAGCAATAAAAAGTAATAAAAGGCATAGAGGTTGGAAAGGGAGAAATTAAACTGTCTCTATTTACAACGGACATGATTGTCTACAAAGGAAATCCAAAAGAACCTACAAAAAAAAATGCTAGAATAAGTGTGTTTAGTAAGGTAGAAGGCTACAACATCAAATCAATTGTATTTCTATAAACTAGCAAAAAACATCTTGAAACTGACATTTCTTAAAGAACTACTTATAACTAAAAAACCCATGAAATTCTTAGATACAAATCTAAAAAAAATGTCCAATATTTTACATGCTGAAAATAACAAAGTAGTGATAAAATTAAAAAAAAAAACCCTAAATAAAATTGAGAGAGAATTCATAGTCATGTATTAGAAGATTCAATATTGCTAAAATGTCAATTCTTTCTAATCTCAACCACAGTTGTGTGGGATAATTTACCAGGGTCCACCCTTTGGTGGGGTCTGGACTGTGGGGCTAGAAAATATGCCTTATAAGAAATACTAAAGGGAGTTCTTCAGGTGAAAATAAAAGGGCACTAGATAATAACTGAATCCACATTAACATATAAAGAAATAAAAAGTAAAGAAAGTAACATAGGTACATATAAAAGATATATAAACATGTATTTTTTACTTGTAACTCTTTTTGCTACCTATAAATCAAAAACATATAGTGAAAGAAAGGCCAAGGGAATTAAAATAGTGTACTAGAAATATCTACTTAATACAAAAGGCCATAATGGAGAAACAGAACATGAAGCGCATATATATATATATAACATTAACTCTAAATGGACCTAAATATGTAAAACTGTAAAATTCTCAGAATAAAAAACAGGAATAAATCTTTGTGACCTTGGACTAGGCAATGGTTTCTCAGATGTGACACCTAAAGCACAAGCAACCAAAGAAAAAACTAGATAAAATGGTTTATTTATATCATAAAAATATAAAACTTTAAAAAGACAATCCATAGAATGAGAGAAAATATCTGCAAATCACATTTGATGAGGGTCTGCTGTCCAAAACATATGAAAAACTCTTACAACTTAACCCAGTTTTAAATAAGACCAAAGATCTAAATAGACATGTCTCCAAAGAAAATATACAAATGGTCAACAAGCACATATAAAAAGATCAGCATCATTAATCATTAGAGAAATGCAAATCAAGTGAGACACCACTTTCACACCCACTAAGACAGCTATAATCAAAAAATGAAAATTATGTGCTGAGACTGTGGAGTAATTGGAACCCTTGTACATTGCTAGTGTAATTCCACTCCTAGGAACATATACCAAAGAATTGAAAACAAGTATTCAAACAAATACATGCATACACGTTTATGGTAGCACTAATCACCACAGCCAAAAGGTGGAGACAGTGCAAATGTCCATCAATAGATGAAGATATAAATTGTGGTATATGCAGGGGTTAAAAGCACCAACCCCCTGCACAGTAAAAAATCCATGTACTCATATATCTTTGACTCCCCCCAAAACTTAAGTTGTCTCTCAGTATCTGCAGAGTATTGGTTCCAAGAAACCTGTGGATATCAAAATCCACATTTGCTCAGGTCCCCTAAATAAAACGGCACAGATCAATGCATATAATTGGCCCTCTGTCATCTGTACACTTCCAACCACAGGTCAAAAACAGTACAGTATTTATTGGAAAAGATCCATGTATAATTGGACCCGTGCAGTTCAAACCCATGTTGTTCAAGAGTCAACTGTATAAATAAAAATCTTTTAAAAAGTCAAAATTATATATACACAATAAATATTACTTGGCCATTAAAAGGAATGAAGTATTACATATCGTAATGTGAATGAACCTCAAAAAACATGCTAAGTGAAGCCAGACACAAAAGTTCACATACTGTATGATTATATTGTATGAAATACCCAGAACAGGTAAATCTCAAGAGTCAGAATGCAGACTGGTGGTTGTCAGAGGCTGAGGAAAGAGGGAATAAGGAGTAATTGCTTAAAGAAAGGCAAGTTTCCTTTTGGGGTGATGAAAATATTTTGGAACTAGACATAAGTGGTATAGCACAACATTGTGAATGTCTAAATGCCACTGTAGTATTCACTTTAAAATGGTTGATTTTATATTATGTGAACTGCACCCCAATTAAAAAAAAAAGTGAGATACTTCACACCCACTAAGATGGGTAGAATAAATTTTATCTTTCATTTTTTAAATATTCAAGTAAAAATTTATTGACCTTATTAAGTAAGCATCCTTACATATTTAATACTGTTTAAAATTTATCATAGGAGTTACTTCCCAAAAATGTTAATTACAGATGGATTGAAAGGGTGTTGGGGAAATGTGGCAGTGTTGTTTATATAAGTATACCACATTATAAGTCCAAAGGGATTTGCCTTTGAGGAATTTGAAACAAAAGAACAAGCAGCAAAAGCTATTGAGGCGGGTCCAGAACTTTTTTAGCTTCAAAGCAAGTGTATTCACATCTAAGTGGTGGGGAGCCCAGTCTTGGAAAATCTTGGAATCATACACATCCTTTATTTAACATTTTGCTGGAACAAAGCTGAACTATAAGGGTAGTGACTGCTATTTGTGTGAGGATTTTTTTTTTTAAAGCAGACAATAACACGTGTAAGTGAGGATGTGGAGATATTGGAATCCTCACACGTTGTAAAATGGTACAGTCACTTTGTAAAACTTTGGAAGTTTCTGAAAACTATAAACAGACATCACATGACCCACTAGTTTCACTCCTAGGCATATAACAACAAAAATTTAAAACATATGCTCACCAAAAAATTGTGCAAACATTCATTGTGTTGTTCTTAATAGCCAACAAGTAGAAACAGTCTGAATGTCTATCTACTGATGAATGGATAAACAAAGTATGGTATATTTATACAATAAAATATTATTCAGACATAAATAGAAGGAAGTACTGACAAATGCTACAATATGGATAAACCTGGAAAGCATCATGCTAAGTGAAAGCAGCCAGATCTGGAAGGCTATGTATTGTTTGATTCTATTTATATGAAATGTGCAGAATAGATAAATCCAGAGACTGAAAGGAAAATAGTAGTTGCCAGGGGCTGGGGGTAGGAGCGAATAGGGAGTGACTGCTAATGGGTACTGGGTTTCTTTGTGGAGTGATAAAAAGGATCTAGAATTAGATAGTGATATTTGCACAAATTTGTGAATATACTAAGAAGCCACTGAGTTATATATTTAAAGAAGGAGAATTTATGGTATATTAATTATATCTCAAAAATAAAAGGTGCTAGAACAGACATTCACCTGACAATAGCATGAACCTTGAACTGTACTTTGAATGACATAAAAAAATTAACTTGAACAGGATCATGTACCTAATGTAAAACCTAAAACTATAAAACTTCTAGAGAAGAACAAAGGAGAAAATCTTTGTGCTTAGGTTAAGTAAAAATTTCTTAGATATAACACAAAAAATGTGATCCACAGAATTTTAAAAATTGATAAACTTCATCAAAATATAAAACTTCTGCTCTTTGAAAGAGCATGAAAAGATAAAGCATACAATGGAAGAAAATATATGTAAAACATATTCCTGACAAAAGATTTCTTTATATACAAATGGAATTTTTTTTACTTAATATAAGACAACATTTTAAAATCTCTGAAAAATTAATAGTAAGTAAACAAGCTGAATTAAAAATGGTTAAAAGACTTGAAGAGACAATTCAAGTTGTGGATGGAAAATAAGCAGATGAAAAGACACTCATTATTAATCATTGGAGAAATGCAAATTAAGCCACAATAGTTATCACTACACACCAGTTAGAATGGCTACAACTAAAAGAACTGACAATACCAAGTGCTGGTGAGAATATAGAGAAACTGGAACTCATATATTATTGGTGGGAATGCAAGATGATACAGATCTTTTGGAAAACAGTTGAGTAGTTTGTTATTATGTCAAACATATATTTACCATAGGATCCAGAAATCCATCTCCTGATATTTACTCAAGAGAAATAAAAATAAATGTTCATCTGTGAATATTTATACAGGCTCTATTCATAATTGCCAAAATCTGGAAACAACTCAAACGTCCTTCAATTGGCAAATGGGAAAGAAACTGTGAGACATCCATATATTGAACATAAGCTATGATACAACAACATGGATGAATGTCAAATGCCTTATGCTATATCAAAGAAGCCAGGCTTAAAATGCTACATATTGCATGATTCCATTTACATGATATTCTGCAAAAGATGTAACTACAGGGACTGAAAAACAGATTAGTGGTTGCCAGGGGATGTGAGTGGAGGAAGATTACAAAGGGGCACAAGGAGCTTTTTGGGGAGATAGAAATATTCTACATTTTGATTGTGGTGGTGGTTACATTATTGCACGTGTTTGTTAAAACTCACAGAACTGTATACGAAAAAAAGGGTGAATTTCACTGTATGTAAATGATAACTCATAAAGCCTGATTAAAAAACAACATAGCTTTACAAAAAATATGCATTTTAAAAAAATATCACTTAGACCAAAAAAGTAGGACTCTGTATAAGCATTATCATTTGCCCTAATACAACCTCCTGATTGAACAAGTATCTTTCAGTCCCATCAACTTACACTTGGACTATCTTAAGACTGAAATCAGACAAACAAAATAATAATGCTATTTTAAAATCACAGACATACAGCATTTGCCTTAGCCATGGAATATTTGCTAACCTTTTTAAGCAAAAAGCACTAATGAATTTAATAGTAGTCACCAATTTTTCCAAATTTTATAAAGCATATTTGAGACTAAATCGACACCAGTAAAAGTCCTTGCCACAGGAAGTTAGTTTCATTCAATGATTTTTGGGGTGGACTATTTTCAGTTAACTTGATAAGAGTGACTAAACCACAGGGGCAGCTAGGTGAATGGTATTTGAGCTTGGGCTTAGCTTTCCTCCTGCTCCAATTCTTAAATTAGAAGTTCACATATATATGGTAATACAAATGCTGTTTAGTTGAGCCAGAAGCCAAGAAACAGTCAAGGCTTGATGACTGTATCAACATCTGTTGCTGGATTTATGGTCTGGGGTAGGCTGATTCTCCTTGATGATCTAGATATATTCTCTAGATACCAGTGATACACAATCGACACTGTCTTCAAATTTTGAAATGCAAGTAGCAATGTTTTAAAGAGCGTTTTTTTTTTAAATTTGATTTTAATAAGAACTGTATTTGTTTCTCTGGCCATTCTGTCTTTTGAGAACCCAGAAAAGGGTTCTCCTCAAGCCAACATTCCCCAGAAGCAGCCTCATGCTGCAGAAACTAGAGTGTTCTCAGTTGCATCTGGCTTTGTGGCTTCTCTATTCCCCCATGTTTTGGTATTCAACAAAATAACCCATCTCCTCATTAAGATAAGGTGGTACAGAAGGCAGTGATAGAAATGAAATAGAGTGAAATAAATCAAACATGGAATACCTTGCTTTTAGCTAATTCCGTTTCCAAATTGCATTTTTCTTGTGCTATTTCTTTCTCTGTTTTATTAACCTGCCCAAAGAGGGAAAAGAAAAATAAATGGGTCAATGTGAAAGCAGCTGACAGGCTCTCCTATAGCAGACACACCCTGCATATCAATTAATACCTACACTGCAGAGATAGCACATCCTCTCAGAAAAGGGGCCACTCAGGGAGTCTCTGAGGCAGAGCAGACTTCACAAATAGCCCTGAAATTAGAAAGACACGTCTGCATGTCAGACTCTGCTGGTTCCTTCCTAACTCGGAAGATAGGGCTGCTCCCCCTTAGCCTACATTGTTCCCCTCCTTCAGGGAAATCCATTTTTAAAATCTGACCCCTTAAAGAGGATGTGTGAACTATTAGTTAACATCCACTAATGCTGTATAGGGGTATATGCTATTTGGCATAGACTACTTTCCATGCTAAAAGGCATAGATTAGCCACCTAAAGATTTCTTTAATGGGCAAATCAGACAAACTGCATCTGGGTTGTATTTCTTGTCTGTTGCATTTAGAATACAATTTTAAATAAGATGACCACCCCAACCGGGAGCTAACATAATTCTGTCTTTACCTACCTCTCTCTGAAGCCTTTCATTCTCTTCCAGCACAGACGTCTTCTCTTGCCTTGATGCTTCCAATTCACCTTTCAATCTTGCAATAGTTGATTCTAGCAGCTCTTTTTGCATTGCTGTCCTCTTTTCAGCATCCTGTACTTTCTGGATATACTGGTTATGCTCAAGGATTAAATGGTCCCTGTAAGAAGAGAATAAGGAGATATGAAAGCTAAATGAGAGCTCTTTAACAGAAAGGCTAAGTGTTCTCATAGGATATATCTCCTGCCTCAGAGCAGTTATCAAAATGTTCTAACAAAACTAGTTAGCTGAGGGCAGGGTCTTTTTGCAACTGGCACTGTAAATGCAGGATTAAACGTTTTCATTAAAGATAAGAAATACAACTGCAACAATAAAAGATGCATAAGAAGTTGCCCACGATTTACTTACAGATGTGCTTGGAGTTGAGTTTTCTCATTCTGAACAGTCTGTAGCTCACTTGAGATACTGGAGTGGGCTGCATCCAAGAGTAAGTTTTGTTTTTGAAATGTCTGTGTCATCATTTTCTGTTCTACCTGAGCGTTAGAAGTAATATTAAAAGCTGAACTGCCAGAAAGTCATTTGATGGGTTATCATTCAAAATAACTGATCTAAGATACTGAATTAGCTTACAAAAGACAAATTATTTCTTTTAAAAAAATTTTATTTTAATGCCCAGCTTTGTCTCCACCCTGACTTGATCATAATGCTATGATTTTATACTTCTACTAGACAACAATCAAGATGCATTGTCTACCCAGCTTACTACAAAATGTATAAAACTCCTAAAATGAACATATTTTAAATATAAAATTTATATTACAATTAATTTTGGTACTTTAAAATTTCAATATAATACATATTTTATTTCAAAAAGTAAAACAATATCAATGAATTAAATATAAAGTGAAAAGACCCCTCCATCTGTATCTCCCCTCACCTCTTCCAAATAATCCTACTCCCAAGGATAATCATGTTTAATAATTTGGTGTGAATTCTTTTGAGAATATCTGAAATTGCACTCAGATACTGTTACAGCAATTGTTTTGCACAGTTTATCTTCTCTGGTTCACCATTTTGGAATTATCAAAACAACATTTTTATACATACCCTCTCTATATACAATTTATAAAGTTTTGCAAATGTAGTACATATTAATTATTTTTGTAAACACATTTTAAATGAACACTTGTATTTTAACAATATTTGATTGCAAAGCAAACCTTCACACTTGGTAAAATGGAATCCCATTTGTATATATTCCAGAGTTTTAAAATGTTTGTGACAATTTTTAGTCTGCTTACATATGTGACTTTATTCAGTCTACTAAATTGTAAGTTCCATGAAAGTAGGGATTTTGTATTGTTCACCACTATAATCCAATCTAGACCTAGCACCATATCTGTACAGAGTAAACACTAAATGTTTGTTGAATTAATGAAAAATATTTATTGAGTACTTGTTATGTACAAAAGATGATTAGCACCATAGGAAATAGCAAAGATATATAAGACAATGCCCGTTCTCTATGAAACTCACAATGTTATACAAGAAATGAGCCATGCACGTAAATTACTACTTGAAATGCAGAAAAGAGAAGCAGCATAACATATGATTAAAAACACTGGCTCTAGTATCAGACCTAGGTTTAAATCCAGCTCTACCCCTTACTAGCTAGATAAATTCCAGCAAGTTGATTAACTTCTCTAAATCTCATTTTCCTTATCTGTTCAAATGAGGATAATAACTATGCCTTTACATAATGACTGCTAAAATTAAAGGAGGTAATACAGTATATGTACAATCCTTAACACAATGCTTGGTGTTAAGTATGGTTAAGTATGCTCCAAAAAAATGGGAGCTCTTATCATTATTGTCTGATTACTGTCCCAGAAGCATTAATTGAAACAGAAAACTGATCCCTTCTGTGGAGTGATAAAGCATCCTGATGAAAGTAAGTCTTAAAGAATGAATAGAATTCAAAGAGTTGAAGATGGAGTAAAGTCCATTCTCAGCAGAAGGAATAAGAAAAATGGGAAAGCATAGATGTTTGGGGAAAAGGTAAATACTTTAGGGTCAGTCATAAGTGTTCTCCACGATTCTATAAATAATGAGACAGGTAATTAGTTTTCCTAGAGTAATGATATTTGAGAAGAAACCATTAAGAAAGCACTGAGTGTAAGACCAAATGACCCCTCTGATGAAAATTGAAAACCACCAAAAAAAAAAATTCAGTTAATTTCTTGAACTTCATTGTTAAAATATTTATCAGTTGGCCATGTGTATTTCCTGATTTCTTAGCCAAGGAGGTTTCCTGTTGACTCTACCAGAAACTGACTGGTATTAAATGAATATCTGCAGAATGGCTTGATGGTCAGCAATAATTTTGGCATTTTGCATACTAACTTCCTGAAACATGCTGTTCAGCTCTGAACACTTACTAGTCAGTTGGCCATTCAAATCCTAAGATAACATATACAGCAAATCCTAGATCTCTCCAATAAATAATTATTTTTATTTATCATTATTTTTGATGACTGCATAGTATTTCACTAAATATGTCAACCTAATTTATTTAACCTATCCCCAATTGATATATCATTAGATTATAAAATACTTTCAAATATTTGGAGTCAACACCTTAAATAATCCTAAATTAGAAGGAGAAATTTGTTAGTTGGTGGAGCAATCAAAGCATTCAGCAGTTTACTGATCTTCCGTTCTTCACATTTTTAACACTGGTCAAACAGAGCAAGACATCTACAGAATAGAATTTATTAATACAGTGTAGAAGGCTGGCCAATAATGTAGAAATCCATTCCTAAAATTGGATGGTAAGCAATCAGAATTGTTTAGCTGATAACACAAAATATTTAAGCTCCTTCATCACTGATTATGTATTCATAAAAAGTAAAATATAGATGACTGGGCCATTTCACAAAATTAATCTTCCAAATTAAAACACAAATCTTTTGTGCAACAGATCTATCATACATGTAGTTACTTTATACTTCTCTTGACCTTTTGCTATTTTGGAATTTGTATTGTGGAAAATATTTATCTTAATTATCGGTTATTTTTGCAAAGTATATTTGGTAAGGATCTTATGTTTTAATGAACAAGTTCTTCAAGGATGGGGGACAACTAGCTGAAGGATCAACAGAGAAACACTATTAAAAGGAATAAGACAGGAAAGATAAATGAAAGATTATGTGGAAAGCATCCTAAGTGGTATATGTAGTACAGTAGTTAGGAACACATTTAGGGGCATTTTAAAGTTATAACCATATGTACAAACTATTCATCAAGGGATTTCTGGGAGGTAAGACAGAGGAGAACTCTTGCTCCTTGAAAAGAAATAGCTGATTTTCTTTGGAGCCAGACTGTCAGAGCCCAAATTCCAACTCTGTCACTTATTGGCTATTATTAAACCTCTCGGGATGTCAACTTCTTTATCTTTAAAATGAGAATAATAATAGTTTCTATAACAGTTCTACTGCGAGGATTACAATGGTTAGTAACATAAGGTGCTTAGAATTGTGCCAGGAATGTAGGATGGGTTCAGTAAATGTTACTATTAGTACAGTAATAGTAGTAGTTATTGTTATTATTTTATAAAAGAACACATTTATTTTGTAATTGTTATAAAGAGAGTACAGCAACACTATGATCCTAACATTAAAGTAATCAAATTGTACTAACAAAATGTTTTTAAATGATCAACACTATCTCATAGGGCCCTATGAGAAATAACTTGTTTGTCTGCATATTTGGTGACTCTTCTCCATATACATGCATATATATGAAACATCAGTTAAACTGGAGAACCACTAACCCATAGAAAATGGTTACACATAATTCCAAAATCCAGCAAGCATTTATTAGGTTCCTACAGTGTGATTTGCCAGAGAAGATACAAAGAAAGTAAAAAATATAGCCCTGGGCATTGAACTGATGATAAATTTATAAGGGGAAAGAAAAGGTATGTATTTAAGGAACAAATCAGAAAGCAAACAATGGCAAGATATCATGGCTAGTGCATGATTTAGCAATATAGCTCATAAATTTATGTGTCGTATGATTTGGAGAGTGAAATGAGAAATGTAGTCAATTTGATAATATTTCATAGATGAAGAGATGAAGTAAGAGCTTAGGGAAATTAAAATTTGGATGACGGCAACAGTATGAATTTATATAATCAGAATTCATCTTGGTTCTTGGTTCCTTGATTGAACAAAATTAAATAACATCTAAAATTCTAGAGAAATGGGAAGACTTACCTGTGCTTTTTCACGAAGGGATATTATTTCAGACCTCAAATATGCATTTTCTTCATGTTCCTTGTTGAAAGACATCTGCACAGTCTATAGGAAAAAAATAATATTATCTCTTTTTTATATGTAAGAGATACTTTACATGTATCTCTATCAAAATACCTGTTCTGTCCCAGACAAGCAAAAAGTTAAGGGACTTCCTCACCATTAAGCCAGCTTTACAAGCAATGTTAAAGGGTTTTCTTTAAGTAGAAAAGGAAAGGCCATCACCAGAAATAAGAATATATGAGGAAGGGAAAAACCTTACAGGTAAAGCTAAATATTCAGTAAATACAGCAAATCACACATTTAAGAAGATCCTACAAAGGTTAAGAGAAAACAAACTCAACTCAAACTATAAGTAGTTAGGAGATCTACAACACAAAAAGATCTAAACTATGACATCAATAAGATAAAGCATGGCGGGGGTAGTAATACTGCAGTCCTTATAGAACATATTCAAACTTAAATGCCTATCAGCATAAAATAGACTGCTATAGATAAAGAATGATATACATAAACCTCATGGTAACCACAAACCAAAAGCTACAAAAAATATGCAAATAATAAAGAGAAAGGAACCTAAACACAACACTAAAGAAAAACAGGAAATCACAAGGGAAGAGATCAAAAAAAGAAAGGAACAAGAGGACAACTATAAAAACAACCTAATGGGCCGGCCGAGTGGCTCAGTTGATTAACAGCTTGCTCGTGTATGAGCTCTGAGCAACAGCGGTTTGATTCTCTGCCGGAGCTGAGCTGCCGCTGAGCTGCCAACGGCAGGATGGCTCAGCTAAAAAAAAGTATTATAAAAACAATTAACAAAGTGGCAATAAATATATACTTATCTTAATTACTCTAAATGTAAATAGATTTAATGCTCCAATAAAAAGACATTGGGTAACTGAATGGACAAAAAAAAGTATGAGCCTTCTATATGCTGCTTCCAAGAGACTCACTTCAAGACACATACAGGCTGAAAGTAAAGAGATAGAAAAAGATGTTTCATGCAAATAAAAATGAAAAGTCAGCTGGAGTAGCAATCCTTATGAGTATATCAGACAAACTAAACTTTAAATAAAAAAATGTAAAAAAAGACAAAGGACATTATATAACTATGAAGGGGTTAACCCAAGAAGAGGATATAACAATTGTAAATATCTATACACCCAACATAGGAGTACCTAAATATATAAAACAATTATTAATATAAATGGAGAAATCTACAGTAATGCAATAATAGTAGGGGATTTTAGTATCCCACTCACATCAATAGATACATCACCCAGACACAAAATTAATAAGGAAATAATGGCCTTAAATGTCACATTAGATGATATCAACTTAATAGACATTTTAAAATAGACAATTTATAGGACATTTCATCAAAAACCTGTATAATACACTTTTTTTTTCAATGCACATGGAACATTCTCCAGGACAGAACACATATTAGGCCACAAAAATGCCTCAATAAATTAAAGAAGATTGAAATCATATCAAGCATCTTTTCCAACCACAATAGCATGAAACTAGAAATCAACTACAGGAAGAAAACAAGAAAAAACACAAATATGTGGAAACTAAATAACATTAAACAACCAATGGATCAAAGAGGGACTCAAACAAGAAATCAAAAACGGTCTTGAAAAAATGAAAATGAAAACACAACTTTTCAAAATTTGTGGGATGCAGCAAAAGCAGTTCTAAGAGCGAAGTTCATAGCTATACAGGCCTACCTCAAGAAACAAGAAAAATCCCAAATAATATAACTATCCACCTAAAGGAACTAGAAAAAGAACAACAAAATAACCCCTAAAGTAAACAGAAATAATAAAATAGCTAAGATCAAAGTGGAAATAAATGAAATAGCAATTTTAAAAAACAATAGAAAGGATCAATAAAACCAAGAGCTGGTTCTTTGAAAAGATAAATAAAAAAGACAAACCTTTAGCCAAACTCATCAAGAAAAAAAGAGAGAGCCTAAATAAATAAAATCATAAATGAAAAGCAGGTACAACTGATACCACGGGTACAAAGAATCATTAAATACTATGAACAATTATATACCAACAAATTCGACAATCTAAACGAAATGAATAAATTTCTAGAAGTATATAAACTTCCAAGACTGAAACAAGAAGAAATACAAAATCTAAACAGACCAATTACTAGCAATGAAATTAAAGCAGTAATTTAAAAAAACTCCCAACAAATCAAAGTCCAGAACCAGATGGCTTTACAGGTAAATTCTACCAAATATTCATAGAAGAATTAATACCTATCCTTCTTAAACTATTTCAAAAAATTGAAGAGGTAGGAATGCTTCCAAACACATTTTATGAAGCCAGCATTACTCTGGCACCAAAACCAGATATAGATATTACAAAAAAAGAAAATTACAGGCCAATATCCTTGATGAACATAGATGCAAAAATTCTCAAAAAAATATTAGCAAACCAGATTCAACAATACATTAAAAGGATTATATATCATGATGAAATGGGATTCATCCTAGGGATGCAAGGATGGTTCAACATCCACAAATCAACTAATGTGATACATCACATTAACAAAATAAAGGATAAAACCTATATGATCATCTCAGTAGATACCACATAATATTTACCATTGTAACCATTTTAAGTGTACAATTCACTTAAAAATATTTAAGTGTTATGTTTACATGTTAAGTTCAGTGGCATTAAGTACATTCACATTATGCAACCATCACCACCAAAAAGTAGTCAATATTTCTAACATTTTAATAAAAAGTTTCTTTATAACAATTAGTTTGTAATAGGCATAAAATGCAAATGAGTCTCTATTTTTGCCATCCACCTTTTTCAAGCTGTAATAACCACATGAAAAGATTTCTTCCCTAATACCTGGTTGACAACAGTTCTGAATATACAACTCATTTACACTAAAACTTTTCTTTTTAATAAAGATTTTAGGAGAATCAGAAGGACTGCAAACCAACATGTGTGAGGAAATATTACTTAGTAAAGAGAGGGAAGAACACCTCTGCACTCTCCAACCTCAAAACTTACCTTATTTTCTTCTACCAACTTGGAAATGAGGTCCTCTCTACAAACTAAAAACAAAAAAGTCCACATAACTATGATAATAATAATTTAGTACAACTACATTGAAATTGCAAGGTATGGTTTTCTGAGAGAAGCTTTGATTTTTCTTTTTCTTTCTTTTTTTTTGGTCTGCATTTTGTGGAAATAAGGAGAATATAAGTATTTCTATTATATTTTTATAGACAAGAAACTAAATCAGGGAATTACCAAGAAATGAATTCAGAGTCATGTGCTATGGTAAAGGAGGTTCCATTTTACTCGATGCATAGACGATAATGAATCGCTGAGAGATTTTTAAGCTGGAGAGGCGCACAATCAAAACTTTGTTAGACTCTAACAGAGGCTCAATAAAGACAGGGTGATCAGTTTAGTGGCTGTTGCAGGAACGAGAAGTGTAAAACAACGAGAGCTGGCTCTATGGTAATGACAATGGGGATGCAGAAGAAAAACACAGTTGTGAAATAACAAGCAGGGGTAACTGTCAGGACTTGGTGGCTGACTGGTGGGATAAAGGGAATAGAGGAGTCGAGGAAAGTATCTGGCCTTCGGACTTGGGCAGCCGGGTGGATGGTGGATTCTTCAACTGAATAGGAGATAGCAGGTATGGAGCATAGAATGAATAAGGGCTAGAATATTTAAGTTTTTGTCATGTGATTTGATATCTGCAAGGCATCCAAACATAGATGTTTAGTTGGCAGTAATAGACTACCTGGAGTTCAGGAGGAGGATTTTGTGTGGGAAAAAAAAGATTTGAAACTACACAGTGAAATGAAAACCAAAGACAGAAACAGAGGAACAGTTTGGCAGGCATTGTGCATTGGTAGCCAAAGATGTAAATTAGTTTCTGAGTAATGTTTTGGCTTCATAGAAAATTCATAAAAATATATTAGTTTTGTTTTACTTAAGTATTCTAAAGCCAGAAAATTATAAAACACATAAAAGCTCACATTGTATGTAGGATACACACAGAAAAATTATACTTTTTGAACATCTGCATCTAAGACTCATCTAAAATAGAGTAAATTCTAATTTAAAATATGTAAAGGATCACAATAAGATCTGCTTTGAAAATTCTCCTAATCAAAGTAAGAATGAAAGTGTTTATCTTACTTGGGAGAACATTTTAATCACTTTAATTAGTGTGTGGGGGGAGTGAGTTACATGTTTATTACTAATAAACACAGTCAACAATTACATTTCTAAATTCTTTGAAGCAAATATCTAAAGGCATCCCTTTTATTAACCTAGTTAGCATAACTATTTGTACCTTAAAGTAATAAAATCGCATGCATGTAAAAAGTCTATTAATATGAAGCACATACGTACATATAGTTGGTATTCAGACAGGCTTCCTTTTCCTCATGTTTGAATTACTGCTATTTTAATCTATTTTTCTAATGGTCTTCCATATATTCTTTTTTTTTTTTAAGATTTTTATTGGGGAATTGGGGGGATGGGAACAGTGCTGGGGAATTGGGGAAAGGGGAACAGACAAGTTGTTGTCGTTTTTTGTTCTTCAATCTAGTTGTGGAGGACGTTGCTTCACTGGCCCAAGTTGGCACCATCATTGCGCTCTTCTCTGGCGAGGCAGATCAGTCGCCGGCTTCTGGACGGCAGCTCACTGCGGCTGCTGGCCGCTCACGCTGGCTACTGGCCACACACGGTAGCCCATGGCAATCCACTGCCACAGGGACTGCAGCCCACGCTGTCGCCGGCGACTCACGGCAGCCCAGCTCCAGGTTGAGCTGTTGTTCAGCATCTTAGCTGTAGAGGGCAGTGTCACTGGCCCTCATATG
This sequence comes from Hipposideros armiger, assembly GCF_001890085.2. NCBI lineage: Eukaryota > Metazoa > Chordata > Mammalia > Chiroptera > Hipposideridae > Hipposideros > Hipposideros armiger. The sequence continues at coordinate 1,381,230 of NW_017731373.1, read as the reverse complement.
TGGGATCCGAACCGGGGCCCTCTGGCATCCCAAGCAAGCTCTTAACCATCGCGCCACTGGGCTGGCCCCATATATTCTTTACAAAATTCAAAAATCAAGCATAAATCCAATGAGAAAGTGACATTAAAAAATCACTTAATCAGAAGGCCAACTAATAGGAAGATTTGTGTTTTAGTCCCAGCGCGTATCCTATTTACTGTGAGTCCTCAGATACAGATCTTTTTATTCTTCAGTAGAATGGGGTATATTTTCTTATCTTTCTCAAAAGGTTGGTGTAAGGCTCAAATGAGGTGTTGTGGCAGCACCTTAAAGTGTAATGTATTTTTACAGCCATGCAATCATAGGAAGACAGAAAATTATCTTGGGGCATTATCAATGAGAACTTCCGAGAATAATTCACTACTCAACAATAATGAAAAAGAGTACTTTCTGCTAAAATCAGTAAGCGGGAACATGAAATGGATTGCTCTATTTTATTTTTTATATTTTCATTTCCCTTTTGGTATTCCCTGACCCCACTGCAGCCAGCGAGCAGAGAAGGCACACTAGCAAGAATGCTGGGCTTAGAGTTAGGAGATCCGGGTTCAGGCCTCATTTTGCCATTTATTCCTTTTGTAACTGGGAAATACGAATAGTTTTGCATATTACATGAGATCATTTATGTGAAAGCTCTGAGTAAACCATGAAGTGTTATTCATATGTGCGGCACTGCACTGTAATTGTGATCTCTATAGTTGAGACTATCTGAAAACTGCTTTGCAACTACATATTAAAAACAGTAATATGATGAAGGCTGATTGGGTTAGAAGCAGCATGACTCTGAGCAACTGGGTTCAAGCCTAGACTCTTCCATTTCCTAGTTCTGTCACCTCTAAGGACTCTGCTTACTCATCTGTAAAATGAAGAGATTAATCTAAGCTCTAAGGTACCTTACAACCACCCATTTCTATAAATACAGGTGAACCAAAATATATGGGTAACATGAAGAATGGAGAGTCTGACGTGATAGGTAGAATCAGTAGGTTAGCAAGGATTAATGGCATTATTTCCTTATTAACATTCTACTATCCAATATTCAATCTAAATTCCTAGAAATCAAATGTTCCCAAATCTACAAACACTTAAATAAACCTAAAAAAAAATCTAAATAAAGAATAGTTTTCAATTAAGAGGATCAAATTCTATTTCATTACCAACATTCTCTTTTCTCAGTGCCACAGGTAGAAAGGAAATCGGCAATTTTTTACATTCTGGCCTGTGGAAATACCGGTGACACTACACACTTCAAGAATTTGGGATCTTAGGAGTTTTTACATTAAATCTCAAAAAACTAGTAAATGAGTAATTTCTAGCATCTATTTTCATACTTAGATCAGACTTCAGCTGTGAGATGGCAGTCTCCAACTCTCCTTTTTTTTGTTGCTCCTGTGTCAGTAGTTCTTGGGTGCTCTGCATAGAGCTGCGTAGGGCGAGGCAGTTTTGCTGCAAAATTTGTACCTGAAATTGCATAAGAAAAACTCCTTTTCTGTAAGGTAAAGACTTTTACTAAACTACCTTATAGCACATGTGTGAGGCAGATTTTCCAATCTTAACATTGCTGGAGGGAGAAGGGCAGTTTATCTATACGTTACAGTTAAAGATCTCAACAAAGTGTGGTGTCTTATAGCAGTGTCATCCAACAGAGCTTTCTAGGCGCTCTCCAACACCGCAGTCACCAGTCACAAGTGACTGTCAAGCACTTGAAATGTAGCCAGAGTGAGAAACTGAATTTTTAACTTAATTTTAACTAATTTAAATAGCCATATGTGACTAGTGGATAACTATATTGGCAGTGCAAGTTATAGCAATAAAGGATCATTTACAAATTCCTTAAGTATAATCCTTTTTCTAATTCAACTGTGAAGGACAGCCATTAAAATAAGTTAAAATAATGAGTTAAATAATAAAGTTATTAATTATTAATTAAATCATAATTAAGTTAAAAAGATGATGAAATCCAATTACAGGTATTAGGATTTGGAATTACTAATTGCCTTGGGTACTCAGAATTTAAAATATTCTAAATTACATGTAGGTACTCCAAATAACGACTATGATGAAGGCAAATATACCAAAATAAATAATGAACTGAAAACAGCCATGTAAACATATCTCTCATTGCTTATTAGTGTTCTTTGCTTCAAGTATTAACTCAGTTTAATCTTTATTTTCTATTCATATCACATACATATAACAGGAGACCAGGGCAATTCTTTCCAAGATCAACCCCTATAACAGAGATTATATGGTGTAGGGGGAAGGATACTGTCCCAGGAGCTAAGCTGGTCACCTCTACAAAGCCTGAGGCAAATTAACCTCTCTGGTCCTTAGCTCCCTCATTCATAAATTAAGACTGCTAGACTAAATTTCATCAGATCCTTTCTTATTTTGCATTAAAATATTTACTAAAGAAAAGTAAATAATTTAATAAATCTAGAGGAAATTATCAAAACTATAGGCTTATAAGTAAAATTATAACCTTTTCTCTTTCAGTTTCACTACCCTGATATAACTGAGAGAAAAAAAATCTCTCTACCTGTTTCTGTTCCACCTCCACTGTTGACCCCATTTCCTGTATTCTGAGTAGCATCGCTGATCCCGATTTCTCAAGGGATTCCCTCAGGTACTTCTCTTGAGACAGCTGTCTCCTTAGCTGCAGAGCAACAATGCAGTTAGGCAAGACCAAGGTACCATCACAGCAGTTTAACAAAGATCCAAGTCACTGTGGAAAGCTTACTAGACATGCCACCTCACCCCAAACATTCTTCATTCGTTTATGACTACTCAGAAGCATGCTTTTGTTTTTCCCTAATGGATAACCTTCTAAGAAATACAGTCAAATTTGTTGCCTTTGTCCTACTATGTAAATCTGTTTCCAAATTGTGGGTCAAGAACCATTACTAAGTTGCAAGCAGCACTCGAAAAAGGAAAAACAAAGAATAGAAAGGAAATATCGGGATGCAAATAATAAGTAAGGATAAGTACTGCTTCGTGAAATGTCTGTATTTACATACCTGTGTACAGTGTTGCAGTGTAAAATATATGTCTTACAACGGATTGTTGTAAATAAGAAGTTCGAAAAATACTAATATCATAACTTACTATATGTATTTTCTGTCTTTATTTTTTTAAATCTTATTTTCCTATATTTTTATTTCTTCATCTATATATTTTTCATCCTGTAGTATTATAAACATACCTCTGAAAGCTGTTTCAATATTGTTTTGGAATTTAAAGGTCTAAACAAATAATGAAGTAACTGTTTTGTTTTTTTCTCTACCCTTCTATGCCTGGGCATTTTTTTTAAAATAATTTTTTTACTTTTCAATTACACGACATATAATATTAGTTTCAGGTGTATAATGTAGTGATTATACATTTACATAACTTATGAAATGATCACCCCAATAAATCTGGTACCCACCCGTCTCCATCCATTGTTATTACAATATTATTGACTATATTCCTTATGATGTACTTTACATCCTGGTGACTGTTTTGTAACTACCTGAAGTAACTGTTAAATAGCAGACACTACTGACACTCAAGAATTGGGGTATACTACCTTATTTCTCTCAATAAGTGACTATAACATGAGTCAGAAAGAGGTAAAAGGAAGAGTATTTTATCATGAGGTAAGGAGATCCTTTTCAACTTAAAATGGGAATTTCAGAATGTTATTCCTTTTATGTAGTGATGTTAAATTAAAAGAAATTCTATTTTTAAACCCCAGTGAAGATGACATAAGAGTACACTTTATATAAGTTATATGTTTTCTCTACGGATGATATATTTTATGCTTTAAGTGTTTTTAAAAAGTTGAAAGAGATTAAAAAAAATGTGTTGGAATGGAACTGCTATATGAGCCCATTTTGGAAATATTCTATGACATTCTTAATTATACTCCTAATATTGAACATTTAGGTTTTTCCAGTTTTTCACTAAATACTGTTCTGCTGACCATGCTTGTGAATAAATCTTTCATTGTAGTTCTAATTATTTCCTTAGGGTAAATTCCCACAAGAGGAATCCATAGGTTAAAGGTATAAACACTTTTTAAACTTTTGATACATATTGTAATTTTCCTTCCAATTTGAGCCTATCAGTAGTATCGGAATAAATTCCATTAGAACTATGTATCATCATTTTCTTAAATCTTTGCTAATCTAAGTAAATGAAAAATAACATCTTAACAGTTTTTCATTTCTTTGGTTACTAGTGAGAGTAAACATTTTCTAATATGGTTATTAGCTCTTTATATATCTTCTGAACTGTTAGTTCTTATTCTTTGCCCACTTATTTTTTGTTTGTTTGTTTGTTTTTTTAAAGTCAATTTCAAGTTCTTTAAAATGGAAGATTATTACCTTTATGTCTAGTTTTGTTATGTTTTATTAGTTTTGGGGTTTTTTTTGTCTTTTTTTACATGTAGAAAATTTTAATTCTTATGTGGTCAAGTCTTTTGAGGTTTTTATGATTCTGTTCCCTCTTTTCAAGTTTAGAAATTCCTTTCTCATTCAATGATCAGCTAAGAATTACAATGTTATTTAAGAATGAGCTATAGTCTTTTTTTTGGCTCTATTTTATAATAATCTAATACTAAAACTATCAGATTATAATTACTGTATAATATAGAGTAGCTTAACACTTTCTAGGTTCTAGATCAAATTATATAATTGTCTCATGACTTAATTTAAGTGCTTTGTGAAGGAAATATTTTTTTGATAATATACTACTGAGGTATTCATTTCTGAAGAATTGTTAAAGGCAATCAGTAAATCTATTTCATGTTCATCAGAACCAGATTTTATATATGTATATAAAATACATATAATATATAACATAATATATATATATATATATATAATATATATAACTATATATATATTTATCTCAGGAAAATATATACAATATTTATTCTGTCTTTGTATAGTGCCCTATTATGGACTGAGTTGTAGTCCCCAAATTCATATGTTGAAACCCTAACCCCAGCATCTCAAAATGTGACTGCATTTGCAGAAAGGGCCGTTAAAGAGGTGACTAAGTTATAATGAGGCTGGGCTCTAATCCAACCTCACTGGTATCCTTATAAGGGGAAGAAATTGGGACACATACAGCGACACCAGGGATGTGTGCGCACAAAGAAAAGAGCATGTGAAGAAACAGTGAGAAGGCAGCCATCTGCAAGCCAAGTAAAGAGGCCTCACAAGAAACCAAACCCTCCAGACATTTTAATTTTGAACTTCAAACCTCCAGAAATATGAGAAATAATTTTTGTTGTTTAAGCCATCCAGTCTGTACCCTAGCAAATTAATACATCCTTCCTGCTCCAGTACTCTCAAATTGCCTCGTGACTAGGATAGTCCTTCTGTAGGTCCTTGAAATACAGAGTTCAATGAAAGTTCAAGATTTTATCACAGCATTCAGAACTAAGACTTCCCTAGTAAAAAATGGCAATTAATGATAGACTTTTAAACAAATGGTATGGAACAAGTAGGTATAAACACATACAAAGAATCTAGATATAGATCTCATACCTTTCACAAAAATTAATTCAAAATGTATCATAAATGTAAAATGCAAAACTATAAAACTTGGTAACATAGGAGAAAAGCCTTGGTGACCTTGGGTTTGGTGATGACTTTTTAGATATAACACCAATAGTACAATTCCTGAAAGAAAAAATGGGTAAGCTGGACTTCATTAAAATTAAAAGGTTCTGCTCTAGAAAAGACACTATTACAAGAATGCAAAGATAAGCTACAGACAGGGGAAAAAATCTGCAAAACACATATTTGATAAAGAACTGGTATCCAAAATATACAAAAAACTCAGCATAAGAAAACAAACCCAGTTACAAAATGAGCAAAAGACCTAAGATACTTCACCAAATAAGATACACAGGTGGGAAACAAGATGTAAAAAGATGTTCACTATCATATGTCATTGTGGAATTTAAAACTAAAACAACATACCACTACACGCCAGTTAGAATGACAACATTTCAAAACACTGACAACAAATGCTGATGAGGCTGTGGAGCAACAGGAACTCTCATGCATTGCTGGTGTGAATGCAAAATAATACAGCCATTTTGTAAGACAGGTTGTCGCTTTCTTACAAAGCTAAACGTAAGTTTCCCGTATGTTACAGCAATCATGCTCCTAGGTATTTATCCAAATGAATTGAAAACATGTCCACACAAAAACCTACATATGAATGATTCCAACCATAACAAAACTATAGAGATAGTGAAAACCTATCACTGGTTGCCAGTGGGGAGGGACGTATCTATGGAGCACAGAGCATTTTTAGGGCAGTGAAACTATTCTGTATGATATTGTTAATGAACAAAAAGTGAAGCTTATTATAAACCGTGGACTTATTTAGCTAATTATGATATATCAATCAATACTGGTTCATAGGATGTAACAAATGTACCACTCCAATGCAGTATATTAATAATAGGGAAAACGGTGGGGGTGGGGACAGTGGGTTTATGGCAATTCTGTTTTTTGTGAGGGTTTTCTATAAATTTAAAACTTCTCTAAAAAAAGTCTATTAAGATATCTAAAAAATTTAAATGTGCTAAACTTAATACATTTTAACTATGAACAGTCATACTTTTATTGGTAATTACTGGCAAAGTACATAAGAGAATTTTCCAGAGAGCTATACTTACCACCTTAAACACTAAAACTCATAATTTAAAAAATAACTTTGCATGAGAATTCTCCTAAAAAGTATATCTGCTTCTCTGGTTTGTATAACAAAATATTTTAAATATAAATTTACCCTTCTGATTTGGACTAACATTGGTTATTATTCTGCCAGGGAATATTGAGGGTTTTGGGCCACTGTCAGGATATATTGAGTGAGTAATTTTTCTGACTCTTCCACTATTTTCAGCTGCAAATTTTTAGTCCAACAACTTTTAGCAGCCACCTACTTCACAATTCCCAATCTGTTATCTACTAAAATTTAGGCTGAAATGAAGGTTTTTCGAGGTAAAAATTAAATGAGCAGGCTTATTAAAAGCTTTTTACTTTCAACACAACTTTAGTTTAAAAGGTCTTTGTATGAAGGTGTTCACCTAACTCTAGAATATGGGCAACCCCATGAGTTTTGTTGTAACTACTTCCTTCCTGGCTCAGATAGCATTTTTTTTAATATTAAATTTTTGATTTTATGGCCGTATTGAGGGAAAAGGAAGTCTTATGCCAATGAGGGTGGCCATTTTCATTTGAATTTCGCGTGGCATATTTTTAAAACCTTCTGATGACACAGTCACATATTTTCTGCTTCAAAGGTTCCTGTTCATTCTTTCTTGACTTCTCTGTAATTTCAACGCCCCCTCCACCCTCCAGCATCTTTTTATCTTACCTCCTGAATTTTAAGATTCATTTTTCGTTTTGTGGTCTTCAGTTCCTCTTCAACAATGGCTGCCTTCTTCTAAAAGTAGAAGGAGAAAGGTTCTAAATAATCTGAAACGATAGGGAGAAACTGTCTATCTAGACTTTTTAGCTGGCAACCTATATAAATGCTATTCCGAATATAGTTATAAATACTTCTTATTGTGACTCGGAAGTCACTATTACAATGAGATATTTTAAAAGGAGTTATTTTATTACTTTGAATCATGACTGCTACCATTTTTCCTTTTAGATCATAAAAAGGGATTAGATACATTCACTTCCTATGTAAAATTCAATAATCAGAGGAGACATTAGTAACCGATAGAAATTTTTTGACAGGGTATATTTCTATTTTTTTTAAGTACTATATTTCTTCTAGCCTCAAAGATTATCCACACTTAGAGGAGTTGAGGATAAAAAACAGATTTCACTATTTATTCTCTTTTATATTCTTATTAGTGGCACCAAAGATGTAAAACCTCAGACTCACCTTTGCCTTCCTTCTTACCTTCAGCCCCAATCTAGTACCATAGTCTAGCAATCTCTTTCTTCACAGAATACCCCTCTTTCTTTTTAAAATTCCACAACCCTAAGTCAGATAAGGTGCATGCCTCAAATAATGCAATGGATTCCTAATTCTTTTCCTCGCCTCCAACCTCCCCTCCTATAATCAATACTCTACACTACTGCCAGATTAGTTTTTGTGTTTTCATTATGTCACTGCCTTATCAAAAACCTTAATCACCCCACATAGAATGAAGCCCAGCTACTGACTGTTCTTGATTTTGAGATCCTCTATAATGTGATCCCTAGCTAATTTCCAACGTATTTCCCACAAACAAATCCTTACTCCTGTCAGGCTGGTTTATGCATTTCCTCTGGCTGCACCCAGTGGAAGGATCTAGGTTCAACCCTGGGTTACAGGAAGAAGACAGGGGAGTGTGATCCTAGAGAAGGTATTCTAATCATTAAAATGGGGACAATAATATCCTATGTCATGAGGTATTACGAAGATTAAACAAAATAACATGCTGAACATCTATTATACTGTCTGGCCTATGGCAGGAAAACAAAATCGTTAATTTATTTTCCTAGTCTTTACTCTTTGCTGCCTCTGTGTGTGCTCCTTGAAATGTCCTCACTTCTGTACTGTGTCTTCTAAAGGTCCAACTCATGTCCTATCTTACTTGAAGCCTACCCTCATCTATTCTAGGTAGAGTATACACTCTCTTAAACCCAACCAAACACAAAATACTTACTCTTCAAATATTCACTTACTGCCCTGTACTATCCTTCAATATTTTTTATGCTCTTATTTTTTCTCTATTAAGTTTTTCATGCTATGCCTTGTTCTCCCACCTAGCATATAAGCTCTTGAAGAGCACAAACTACTTCATATCTCTGGACCCTCAGAGTCATGTGTACAGGGTAAGGGCTCTATAAATAATCACTGACAGCAAACAATGGTTTAGGTTATCAGTGCAGATGCACTGCAAATGTCAAGAATCCTCACATCAACATCGTCTATTTTTAAAAATCAGTTTTATGGGTCTGTTGCCTCCTCCAGCTAACACATAACAGTGAATTTGTATTTCAGAACTCTGGACTCAAACCTTTGTCTCTGAGGCCATCTCCAGAGTGGCAGTCAACCTTTGCACTTCATCTTGTGCCTTGTCATCTTCCTCCTTTACATCTCTCAGTTGCTGGCGCAAATTCATCACTTCAAGATGCAACAGCTTCAGGTCCTTGGAGTGCTCCTCCTGTATTGTATTCAGTTGATCCCTCAGAAAAGCTACCAGACAGCACAGGAGGGTCATTGAATAGTTGAAAGGTTAGGAAAAGAAAAGAATCATAAACTTATCAGGTGCCTATACGGGACCAAATTTCTGAAGATTCTTTTCTTTCTGTACCTCTTTTCTGTGGATTCAAATCCTTTTCAGTTTGCAGATGAAAGATGTTCATCTTCAAGGACTGGATGAGGCTTTCCAGATGGCACATTCGATTTACCAGAAACTCACAGTTCTTCCACAAAATGTCTGTTTTTCCTGAACAAATTACTTCATTCTGGATAGGACAAATGATGTTCTGGTTCCCAGGTGCTTCTAAACATTTTGGAGTTTCAAACTGGCCTCTGGAAAAAGATCCCAATATAACAATATTATGCCATGCAATGGGTACTATGCTAATCCCAACCACTGAGTCAATGTAATATTTCCATTAAGAATAAAAACTAGGTTCTATAGTTAACATGCGGCTGTTAGCCCCTCCAAACTTAAATGTAGAGAGCACTACTAGGTAAAGAGGATGAGACCAATGTGGGAGGGGTTAAGATCACACTTTTTAATGGCTATTCATTTAATCTGAATTTTTATAGGCTTTTCTTTTTGCATGTAAAAAAACAAGTGATACATTAAACATGTTAAATGCTAATTCTATAATGGTGAACTAAGAATTAAAGTTAGCATGGAGACAAAATATTCACGTTTTAAAAAATTTTTTAAACCTGGTCAAAACAAACATTCCTATTTTGTTCCAGCATCTCAACATTTGTACAAATTTAATCTTTAACTGCTGAAGAGTTCTTTATTTTATGGGTGCTATATCAACCATACTAATTTTAGGTCTTTGTGAGAGACACTCAGGAAATAAATAGAGGCATACCTCAGAGATACTGCAAGTTGGGTTCCAGGATACTGCAATAAAGTGACTTATAATGTTTTTGTCTTACCCTCAATTTGTAAAAAATGCAATATCTATGACGTGCAATAAAACGAAGTAATTGCCTATATGTAACTTAAAAAAAAAAATCACACCAGTACATTTTATATCGGTTGTTTATGCACCCAGATTTCTCAGGCCATTGACAATCCAACTTTTAATGGCAATAACGTCTTTAGCAGCTTGGGGGGGAGGGGGGAAGCAATCCTTTTTTGAGTACCTCATTCTAAATTATGAGTTTTTTTAAGACTTAAAACCTCCCTTTTAATTTATAATAAATCTGAGACAAGAAAATGAAGATCATATTAATGGCATGAGTCAAGTTTAGGTGTTCACCTTCACTAATATCAAAGTCTATTTTTGGTTTAAAAAAGAATGAAAATTATTTCTAATTACACAAAAAAGTACATGTTTGTTTTTAATCAAGTGTTGAAGGTAAGTGGAACATCAAAGTTTGTGCATCTAATTAATATACTTCAAATATCTGTTTAGGATAATAGTTTAGGTAGTAGCTCTATCACAGGATGACAACTCTTTATCTTGCAATAATTTTCTAATTAATGTTCAAATGGAAAGTGTTCTCTCTCAATTCTTTTGTGAATACCTATTTCATCTGCCAAACCATCCACTCTGTGACTCCTTATTAATAACCACTGAAGCAAAGTTCTTCAACATACAGAGATCTGGTTAATTTTTCACTTGTTACCTTTTTTCACCGAAGTCCAACATTATTAGGTCATCCCTCAGAGAACTGGTCTGTTCTTCAACTATTCTCATCCTTTGCTGAAGTACCGTGAATGTTTCAGAAGCTGTAGCATTGACGTGGGTTGGGGAGACAACCGGTCTGGACATTGCAGTTTCCATATGCACCTGAGATTAAAGTCACAATGTTAGTGTAGTAGGTTCTATTATTGTTCAAAATAGTCACTGCTCCTTCCTGTGGAAGAGTTATACATCCCTGTCCTGTTGAGCTCAGGAATGGCCATGTATCATGCTTTGGCCAATTAAATGTGGGTGGAAGCTTTAAAAGCCAACTTATCGCTCACCATCTCTTTCTCTTCCCCTCTCCACCAGATGAGCAGCATCCCAGATAAAGCCTGATCCATTTGCCAAGATCCCAAAGTGGAGATGACATGAACCAGAGCCATGACCCGTCTATGACATCCAGTGTGAGTGTGCAATTAACTTTTGTTATAAGCCACTGAGATTGCTCATGCATCATAATCTAGTCTACCCTATCTGCTATTATTAGATACACACTAGGACCTATTACTTGGCTGAGGGAATTATTACATTTGTCATCATCAGCCATTTTCATTTTAACATATTCCCTATCCAATGTTCTAAAAAAAAAAATTCTCTACTTGGACCTCTGAGCAGTTGTCATAAAATAGATTTATCAAATATACTGAAGCAGTGATTTAAAAAAATAATTTGAAAACTTAACTTCATAGCAAAGACTCTTTTATAGTTACTGACATCAAATTTCCAGATTCCTCCCCCAAAACCATGTAAGAGTAAATGGGAGTAGTGAGAGTACTCTTTCAGATATTAGGGACAGAAGCAGAGCTAGCTTATAAGCAGTCCCAACATTTGAATGAATCGCGTGCCCGAAGTTCAATGAGAAGGTCATTGGTAGAAACTTTAAGGATATTTTCCTGCAACTCTGTCCTGTGCAGACAGTTCTATTCTAATTAGACTGTAAACATTAATTACCACTAGCAATAGTGTTCCTATGGGAACGTGTGCACAAAGATCCTACTTGGGATATTAGTAACACACTATGTTACTGAGAAGCGGGCACTATCTCAGATGTAAGTCACTGAAGGTGGTCCTCAGGACCCACAGCAGAAATTAAGTCTTAAAACTGGCGCAGGATTTAAGGGGCCAGGAAGCACGGTGAGGGGCTGTGAAAAGGCTGAGCTTCTTGCCAATATAATACTGCTATAACCACTGGGGACAGTTCTTCATTTTGAAATAGCTCTCCAATCACCTTCTATTTTCACTGACAGGTCTCAGAGAATGACCTTCCTATTTCTCTCTTTACTTTTTTAAAAACTTTATTGAGGAATACTTGACAAATATAATTGTATAAAGTGTACAATATGCTGATTTGATGTATACATATGTGTACATGTAGAATGGTCACTAAGATCAAAATAATTAACACATTCATTACCTCATATAATTAACACAGTTAACTTTTTTTGTGTGTGTGGTAAGAACACTTAAGATCTACTTTCAGCAACTTTTAAGTATACGATACCATATTATTGACTATAGTCACCATGCTGTACATTAGAACCTTAGAACTTATTTGAAAAGGGAACCTACAGAATGGGAGAAAATATTCACAAATGATATATTTGATAAGGGGTTGATATCCAAAACATATAAAGAACTCATACAACTCAACAACAGAAAAACAATCCGATTTAAAAATGGGCAAAGGATCTGAATAGACATTTTTCCAAAGAAGACATACAAACGGCCAACAGGTACATGAAAAGGTGCTCAACACCACTAATCATCAGGGAATGCAAATCAAAACCCCAATGATAAAAAAAAAACACCACAATGATGATCACCTTACCCTGTTAGAATAGCTATTATCAAAAAGACAAGAAATAAATGTTGGTAAAGATGTGGAGAAAAGAGAAACCTCATACACTGCTAGTGGAAATTTAGATTGGTGCAGCCACCATAGAAAACAGTATGGAGGTTCCTCCGAACATTTAAAATTGAACTCATGTGATCCAGCAGCTCCACTTCTGGGTATATATCCAAAGGAACTGCAATCAGTATATTGAAGAGGTAAGATACCTGCACAGCCATGTTAATTGCAGCATCATTCACAATAGCCAAGACATGGGAACAACCTAAATGTCCTTTAAAGGATGAATGGATAAAGGAGATGAGGTACATACGTCCACACACACACACACACACACACACACACACACACACACACACACACACACAGGACTAGTCAGCCACAAAAAAGAAGGAAATCCTGCCATTTGCAACAACATGGGTGAATCTGGAGGGTATTATGCTAAGTGAAACAAAACAAAAAGAAAAATACTGTGTGGTATCACGTATATGTAGAATCTAAACAAACAAATCCAAGTTCATAGAAACAGAATAGAGTTGTGGTTGATAGGGTCTGGGGGGAGGGGAAATGGGGTAATGTAGGTCAAAGGGTACACATTTTCTCTTAACTCTTATTTTAGTACTTCTGACCAGGCTTTCTCTCTTTTGTGCTCCTCTATCAAACAGAATGCATTTCTGACACACATAATCTTTTGGAATTCTTTAACAAATTTTCTGTTCACAGTCAGCTTAAGGACATGGGGTAAAGATGCTCTCTTCTATTAATTCCCTTTCATCTTTCCAGTTGTTCCTGAAGAGAAAGACAAAGGCAGATGTGGATAGCAAGCCTTTGGATATACAAAGATTCGAAGTAAGATTCATCTACATTTCTAAAAAAGGCCAGAGTTGGAGACTCCTGCTCACGTTACCACATGGGCCAGAATAGAGTTCCCCAGGTAACAGTAGGAATAGCCTCTAAGACAGACCTTAGGGCTCATTCTGCTACCATGACACCAGGGCTAGGGTTGGGGAGCCACCAATAGTGCGGGGTGGGGAGAAAATGGAGGGGTAACAATGGAGAAACACCACATGGGTTTCCCTTCCATTCCATTTTCTGTCATCTGCTCTCTGGCTACTGCCAACCTAGAAATAAACCAGGCCTTGGGTGGGGAGAAAAAGTATGGAAATGGTGTTTAATGGAGTTTGTGGCAGATAGGGTTGGCTCCTTTTTCTCCTTTCTAAAAGAAGCTGAAAAGAGGCTATCCACAGCCTCCCTTGCAGCTGGGAGACCCATGTGACACATTCCAGCCAATGAAACTTTAGACAGAAGTTTGCAAGGAGCTTCTGGGCAGACTTTTGTTTTTCTGATAAAAAGGACAGAAATGGTGGCACCTGTCCTTTCCTTTCCCCATATGATGCTCAGAGCTCTGAGAGCTCTTTTTCAGTCCGCCATGAAGTACCTCACTCATAAAAAGGGCCAGTGATTGCCAGTTTCTGAGAAACACAAAGAAAAGACCAGAGAAGCTCAAATTAACCTGACATTTTCTTTTCTTTTCTTTTTTTTTTGCAAAACTAGTAGCTCTGCTATTATTTAAGAAAAATAAACTTTTGGTTTTTGGTGTTAGTCATTTTTTTCTGTTGCTTGCGACAAAAGCATTCCTAGCTGATTTACAATAGTCCCAGGCAATAGTCTGTGGAGAGACAAGTAGGAGGAGGTAAAAGAAATGACAAGCAGTGCCAGAGGTAGGTGAGGGCAATTTCCGTGGCAACTTGTTAGGCCCAGGTATTCGGTTACAGTATAAAGGTCTGCCTATATTAAGTTATATCAGAAGCCAAGCACAGAATACTAATACAAATATAACAAAAGTCCATTTTTTGAAAAAACAAAACAGGAAATGGGATACAAGTTTCCCACATATTTGGAATGGGATGCAGAGTCCCACCTAAAATTTTTTTGTGCATGTTGAAATGTCATAGTGTTGCTGATATTTCCCTAAGGTACTTATGATAATGTATAAAGTGCCTACATTTACTTTACAGGGTGTGTGCACATTGGGCAACAAAATTGAAAACAACTCACATTGATTTATTTTCCTAAAAAAAAAAAAAAAAAGAGAAAGTCTACATATATGTTTGGGTAAGAATTTGATTTGCATCATCACTCACACCCACCTGAACCTGATCTACACTGGAGCCTCTCAGGCTTCCAGAGAGAGAAAAATACTCGCAAACAAAAACGGAGAACAAACGTGACCCTCAGCCTCTAAGGGTGAGGAGGTTTATAGAAAAATTCACCCTAAGGAATGGGAGATGAGATCGAGGTGCGTGGGACAGGCTGATGGTGGGCAGGGGATAAAGCTTTTCAGTGAAATACATGGTTTGTTCTCAAAACAGCTTCTTAGTCAATCACTGAGGAATCTGCTGTTCAGGTCATCAAAGAAGTTGACTTGAAAACTAAAACACGCCAATCTATTATTTGGTTATTTATTAAAAACAGGTCTCATGGTTAGCTGAAAACCCTCACTTCCCTCACCCGATCCTGCCATGGGGAAAAAAAAGTGTCAAGGTCAGGAGAGCCCCCAGAAGCAAGGGTGGATGCAAGGGCAGAACAGCTTTACTATCCACCAGGGAGCGTCCCTGTTTAAAGAAGAGGGAAATAGACTTGGGGTCCAGTGAATATGTCAAGTTGGGGTTTAGAGTCAGAGGTTTCATGTTCATTGCAGTTACTGCCTTTCCTCCCTCATTTGGCAGGCCCACAGCAGGGGTAACAGAAACGGGCCCGGCAGTCTCACCCCACAGTCCGTCTGTCCGCCTGTGGCTCTGTCCGGCAGCAGGAGGGCCAGTTTCCATGGAACTAAAACAGCGCTTTAAACCAACCCGCTCCCCGGCGCGTGAACTTCCCGTAGGCAGGCGCCCCGTGACAGGGCATGCCGGGAATTGCAGTTTTCCCGGGCCAGGAGGGCCCTCCGCCCGGGGCGGGATCCAGACCGGAAGCCGGCGGCGCGCACGGAACGCGCAGTCCCGTCAGCCGGATGACGACAGGGCTCCATTGTGCTCGCCAGCGGGGCACGCCGGGATGTGTAGTTTCCTCCTGCTCATTTCCCGGAGGTCTTGTGCTGCCCGCTTGTGCAGTGTACTGCCTCCTCTCGTCCCTGTGAACGTGCGGCATTTGGGGAATCTGGCAAACACACACCCAGAAGCAGGCAAGAGTCCAAGAGTAGAAAGTGTTTTTAGCTGTAGGAGGGCTAAATAACTTCTGAATGGAAAATAACAGATTTGGTTAATGAGCATAAAAAAAAATGGTAAGATACAGAGTTCAAACATTCTTCTGGCTAAAGTGAAAACCAAGCCCCTCTTCATCCGCGCCGGTGATGGCCAGGCGGAGAGTAAAACACATGGAATCTGCTCTTGTCTTGTGTCTCTTCAGCATAGTTCATTACTTGCCTTGTCTACAGGTAACTGAATTGGTATTTCTCGATCAGACTGTAGCTAGGAAACGAGAAACAGCACTGAAAATAACACTGCAGTCGTTTCTTAGTTGTTTTGCTGCAAGAGTGAGAATTTACCCTTACAAGAAGCCTTCCACAGTGAAAAGACAATGCGGCTTTAGGTAGCTGGACAGAGCACCCTTTACCACCGCCGGCACGAGTAATGCATTCCTCTCCTCCCTGGGGGCGCCGCTGAGAATAACTTCAGCCCTTGAATGCAGTCAGATCCGGGATGAGTCCTAGTTTAGCAAGTGGCTGACTGAGTCGATCTCGTTATTCTTAATTCTTCCCATAGCTGAGCCTCAACCTGCGATGGAGGAACTGTCCATCAAAACACAGCTTTAAGACATATTCATCAAACTGCGAGTTCATCCGGTGAAAAAGACATGAGCATTGCATATATTATTCAGATGAAGGGACCAAATAAAGCTTTTCAATATGAAAAGTGGGAGGGTGTTTTACAGCGTTAATGCGAAGAGCCAATTATTCTCTCAGTATGTACATTTTCTCTTGCATTGACCTTTGGTTTATCTATAGAGATGAGAGACGGTGTATGCACTCCACAGATAGTCCAAACACTTCAATGAGTATTTTCATCTCCTTGAATCTTCATATTGAGGAGCAATTTAGTGTTTTTCATTTCTTTTTCTCTGTCTACTATCTGGCAAACCATATAAGAACTTGTCGGCAATTACAGAGTTAGAGAAAACCTGGTCTTCAATAAACTAATTCATTTGCTAGAGAACCAGTCTGGATACGTGAGAATTCATTATTTTAAAACCTGTTTTTATTCTTTTAAGTGCCTGATTTTTTCCTGGTTACCCTCTTGATTTTCAATTGAAAAACATTTTTCATACTTGTTGACCCCATTCAAAAAATAAGGTCTTTTCAGTCATGGAAATCTTAGGGATTCCATGAGGACCACATTCTCTCTCACTACAATACCATATAGCCTCCTAACTGGCTTTCCAGTCACCCTTCCCAATGTATCCTTCATATAGCTACTAAAATGATCTTTAAAAAAGTAAATCTGATTCTCAGTCCCTTGCTTAAAATACGCTTAATAGTTCCCTCTTTGAACTAGTAGTTTTCCATTGAATAGGATGAAGCCCAAACTGCTAACAGCTCCAGCCTAATTCGCCAGCCTCATCTGCACCTGGTCCCCCAAGGGAACCTTGAATTCAGGCCTCCGGTTATGTCTTTGTGCTTGCAGGCTCTGTGCCTCCTGCCAGGCATGGCCCTCCTCTTGTCAGTCTGGCGAACTCAACAGAAATTTAACCCCTTCTGTGAAGCCATTCTATTCTACTTACTGCACTGTGTTATAATTGTCAATGTGTCTTATCTCCCCTTAATTAGGCTGTAAACTATTTGAGGACAAGAGTTTTCTTTTTATTTTGATCTTTTCATTTTCAACACCCAACACAATGTCTAGCACACAGTAGAGACTTAGTGAGTCCTTGTTAACTGAGTGAATTAATGAATAAATTTTGAACACTTCTACCTACAGAGGCTATGTCTCACTCCTTTGACTATTTATATATTCTATTGGAAGGCCAGGAAAAGGCACCTGCTTTTTTTCCAGAGCTGGCAATGATTTGATATTGCAAATACACGAATGACAGCAAAGTTACTATGGCCACTTCCCCTTGGAGTTGGAAGAGTAGTCTGTGGATAACGAAATGCGAACACAAAAATAATAGTTTTCCTATCTTGTTGGTACAATGGAGGAATGAGACTAGTAAATTCACTACCTGATTCCTCACCTTATGTGGACAGTTCAGACCTTTTGGTAAGTGTTGGCTTAGGGTATAAAGATCAGAATTTGGAAGAGTCTTTGACTTCTTAATGAACTGGTGATTCAGCCCAGGGCTGCAAAGATAAATCTGTTAGTTAAATCAACCTAGCGTAACAGTGCTTCCTGTAAGATCTCTGGCACTTAGGTTCACCAAGTAAATTTTGTAAAGCAAATGTTCATGTTGTTCTACTGATCAAACTTAAGAATAAGGTCAAAGTTATAATGATGTTGCTGCAGCTCTGTTTTACATTTCCAAAGATTCCTCTTTTGGTCTTAATAGGATGATACATAATCAGAAAGAAACACCAGTGTTCTCTTTAAATTGGCTCACATAGTTCAGATGCCTGATATTTCTGAAATTTTCCGATTGAATAATAACAATAAATCTATTGAATTGGGTGTTATATATGTATTGCCTCACCTGATCCTAGCTGTAACTTTAAGGTGTAGTACTTATATTTCCATTTTACTGATGAGACAGCTGATTTGGGGTAGTTAGCTTGCGTAGGGCCATACAACCAATAAGTGACATAATTGTTATTTGGACTTGGGTCTACCAGTCATCAAAGCCCATGCTTTTCAATTTGATTCCATCTCCTACCCATTCTCCATTTTATTTTGACAACAGTGGGTCAAGACAGAAATTTTAGCTTTTAGCTATGAGATGACAAACCCTCCACACAGTGAAATACCATGAGATTATAAAAGCAAATAAGACAATATAGTTGGTGCTATGTGGGTGTTTATGCAAATATCCTGTTTCTCCTTAAACTTTCACCCAAAAATGTTAGTGGTTTATCTTGCCAGCAGCAGTGATTATGGTATGCTAATGGTGACTTTCTATTTTTCTCATTTATTAATTGGAATTCTTTTGTAAAGAGAAGTTGCATGTTTTCTCTCATTTGTTTATTTACTGTTATTTATTTATATCAGTATGAGTTTATGGATATTTATTTTGCTCTTTGGGTTATAATTCAATACTGTCATTATTTTATTGCTCAGATTGTTTCAGCTTTGGCCATTCTGAGACCATTAAGGAGCTGTTGTGTCCCATCTTTTTTTTTGAGAACCTCCTTACTTTTTGTCACTCCTTGATTTCTAGGCTCATCTTGTATTTTCTTTGCCCAGCCCTAGATTCAACCACTTTTCTGAGGAGCCCTGTTCCTTTTTATTAAAGAATGGTATTTGAAATCTGAATGCTAGGGTATCACTGTTGTCAGTTCCTCTCAGAAGATAGAGATAGGGAATATATGTATAAATGCCAACCCATGAATGTGCATACATAGTCATATATTTGTATCTATTTGTAAATATATTTTTACATATATAAATGTGTGTATATGTAAATAAACACAACATGTGTTTATACTGATAAAATCACTCAAATCTAGTACCACAGTTGTTTACTCTCACCTTTGCCCTTTCCTTACTTTTAAATTCTTTTTGTCTATAGGAAAACTGGTTCTCTTTATTTATAGTATATCTATCTGAACAAACAAGTATGTTTGTTCAACCCTAGTACACATGTAAAAATAGTACACATGTAAAAAATTGCTAACTCATTCCCAGTGAAAAACAAGTTTAAAACTAGAGGATTGCTTGGGCAGTTCTTTTTGTCTGTAGCCTTATAGTACCCAGTCAGAACACTGTTTTCCAGTGACTTAGGTCTCTCCTTTCTTGATCTGCTTCAGTGTGACTATTTGATTTATTTGTAATACAGTTAGCTATTCATGTGTCACAGTCTGCATTCTATCTTGTGTTCTGCCCACATCCTGGTTGATTTTATTCAATTTACTTATGGTACAATTT
>NW_017731373.1:1359715-1360472 GCF_001890085.2 Hipposideros armiger | reverse complement strand
ATGCCGAGGGGCTGCCGGATGGGACTGGACTTGGAGCTGAGCTAGCTGCACCCTCCACAACTAAGATTGAAGGACAACAACTTGGCTATTCCCCTTCTCCAATTCCCAACACTGTTCCCCTTCCCTGATTCCCCAATAAAATCTAAAAAAAAAAAAAGTTATTTTCAAAAACTATAGAAAGTCCTACGTCACGCTGTGGATCTCCCTGAGGTCTATGCTGAGAGCTTGGACTGTTTCTGATGCAGCAGGCATCACCACCAGTCACCAGAGGGGGCCGAGGAAGGTAGGTTTAGTTGTCCTTAAACTTGTTTTTGATGTAGGGCACGCAGTCCAGAATCAGCCACCAGTCGGTGCCCCACACCAGCCCCATGGTGCCCATAGTGCCCCACGTGCCCTCTGTGGGAATCCAGTTCTTGGCCAGTTCGCAGTAATGTGGGCTCAGGAACCTGCTCAGCATCACAGCACCATCTGTAGCTCAAGGTGACCCTAAACCAACACTTTAGAGAATAAAAGGGGGCACTATTAATAATTAAACCAAGACAAAAAGCACAAACTGGAAATGTTCCAGGAACAAGGATGTATGGCCACCCTATCTATATATAGGATATGTGGGATGGGAAAAATGGTAGATGGAAACCTCTGTGGAAATAAAACTTTACAGTGTGTACCTTTTGTTTTATTTTCATTTCATTTTATTTCATTTATTATTTTTTTTTAAGATTTTTTTTTTAATTGGGAAATTGGGGGAGGAGAACAG
>NW_017731373.1:1355097-1357815 GCF_001890085.2 Hipposideros armiger | reverse complement strand
AAAATAATATTTCACCCAGACATTGAAATCTAAACAACCAATTTATAAGTCATTTCTCAGGATCTGTTCCTTTACTGCTATGGTTCTATGATTCCTTTATAGATATTTCTTAATTATATTTGGACACAGATGGTACCTTGTTACAATTGTGGTAACCCCCTACAGAATATAAATATACATATAATCCACTAAAAACCTTCAAATTGTGATCACTTGGATATCTTGGTGAAACAATAATTAGATGTTAAAAGGCTAACTCTTCATAAAACATTATTTAATAAGATTATATTACAAAGTAGAGTTGTTTCTTCTCTGGCTCTCAACAAATAGAAAAATCCATATTCACATTGCTTTCTTCATTGTGTCCCCATAACAATCAGTACAGAAGACCCACAAAGGTAGTAAATTCAATCATATTGACAATTTACTGGATTAGCTCTGAAGTACATATTGTCTCTTAAAACCTTTGACAACTTGGCTAGTTTTATTTTCTACCCTCATATATTCCCCTCCTGGAAAGCATCTTGACTTCTTAAAATAAGTGTTCATAGAAAAAAATTATCTCTAGCTATAGTGCTACTAAGATACAATTTCTTTACTTATATAAACTGAACAGCTTAATAAAGTATAAAAGATTATGTTTAAATGATAATGAAAAAATTGGGTTCTTATATTCCTTATTCTACAACTGTAGTATTAAAGATTTTTCTTAAACAGAAATCTATTTTTGTCCTAGAAATAGTAAGCAGTATGCCTGATTTTTTATCTGTATGATCTTGGGAAATTTACTAACCTCTCTGTATTTTAATTTTTATATTTCTAATGTAGAGAGTAGTAAGTAAATACTATAGGGTTGTCTGAAAAGTCATGATGCATGTTTGCGACAGATGGCACTAGTTTATTTTTGGATGTACTAGAGTCATTCACATCTATATTATTGCTACGTCATTTGACAGATGACAGTTCTAGCTTCATTCTAAAAAAAATTGAGCGATTTGACTGAGTTTTGGAGATTTTACAACAAGTTGAAGATGGAAGAACAAACTGTGCATTTTTGCCATATTTTACTGTTTTACTTCCATAAAGGGAAGAACATACATCAAGCTTGTGAAAAGTTGCATAAAGTTTATGGTGACAGTGCTCTACAAGAACGGCAGTGCCAACGATGGTTCACAAAATTCCGTGCTGGTGATTTTGATCTCAACGACGCTCCTTGGTCAGGGAGGCTCATCAAGGTTAATGACGCCAAAATAAAGGCATTGATCGAGTCAAACCCCGCGTTACATGACACAAGAGATTGCAGAAACATTGAACATCCATCATTGAAGCATTCACTGCCACCTGAAGAAGCTGGGATACTTAAGCAAGCTCCATATTTGGGTTCCGCATGAACTCAAGTTCATTTGATGGCGTGTATAAACATCTGCAATATGCTCATTAAATGTGAGGAAAACGATCCTTTTTTGAAGTGACTGATAACTGGTGATGAGAAGTGGATTGTTCACAGCAATGTGGTGTGCAAACGGTCTTGGTCCCAGCGTGATGATTTGNCCACACATGGTAGCTTATGGCAGCCCACTGCAGCAGGGAACTGCAGCCTACACCATCGCCGGCGACCCTTGGCAGCCCAGGTTGAGCTGTTGTTCAGCATCTTAGCTGTAGAGGGCAGTGTCACTGGCCAGCATATGTGGGATCCGAACCAGGGCCCTCTGGCATCCCAAGCCAGTTCTTAACCAACGCGCCACTCGGCCGGCCCTTATTTTCATTTTAAGTCACTTGATGCATAACCTATTCAAAAATAAAATAATTGTTCTTCTTCAAATGCCTGGCATAAGTCCTGGCATATAGTAAGATTTCAATGCATGTTGTGCATTAAATGAATGAATCGATTAATTAGCATTAAAGATTACTTGAGTTTCATTGGAGAAAATGGGGTAATCATTATGTATCCAATTCTGAAAGCCTACCACATATGTATCTGAGTTGAATGACTGGTTTGCTCTGTATTCCTGCAGGTATGGTAACATATATATTGTCATCACAGACTTGGTTATATTGCTTTTTATACTTTATATCGTTCTTTGCCTATTTTCCAGTTCATTTGAAGCCTCTTGTGTATGAAGAAAGTAAACTGCAACTTGTTGGAGAAAATCAGGAGGAAGGAAGAGGACATCATCGAGGATCTCACTGAGGCCGGGTAGAAGACATCACTGAGGGTTTCCCCAGCTCTGTTTCTTGTCCTCAAAACCTGTTCCCCATCTCTATGGTTACTGTGGGGATTTCCGTTCTCATACATTGTTCTATATATATGCCCACAGCACATTTGGAGTCTCTGCCCATGATTTTTGGCCAAGAGAACCTACACAATAATGGGAAAACTGATGAGAAATAAGATTTATAAAGTGGTTGTTTAGAATTCAGCATCTTGAAGAAATGTTATCATAACTGCAATCAGGGCCTTGGTTCAGTTGCTTATGAGACTGAATTCCATGAGTCAATCGGTCAGGTGAATAGAATAAAAATTTTAATTATGGAATAAAAAAGGATTATAACATTATTCCTTGTTCTGTTGATTTTGGAAAAATTATGTCTATCTTTTAAAAACACATAAAAACATGCACATGCATACTAAGTATTCCTGAAAATAATAACAATGCTCCTGGTTATAGTAATCAAGGATTAACCCATCACTTCAAAACACAAGGCTCTAAGATAAGG
>NW_017731373.1:1347649-1352411 GCF_001890085.2 Hipposideros armiger | reverse complement strand
TCCCTAGTTCTCTCACGTTTCTCAATGACTTGTGAGCGAAAGCACTGACTGCCGTTTGTTCTGGACTGTCTTTTCAAGAATATTTGTACAGGGCACAACGTTGGAATATATAACTTCTGCCTCTGGAATAAAGGGCAGGCTTGGTTACAATCCCTTATAAGAGATTTGGGTTCCCTCAACTACGGGATCCCCTCCTGTAACAGCCTACTGCATGTGCAATTATCCACTTGGGCCAATCTGTGAAGCCCCTCTGATACTTGGGTGTGAGGGGAACTCATTTAAGCATGCTGATACTTATGTTGTTTATTATGTCACCAGTAACAAAGTCCTCTGTCTCTGATCCAGGAGTTTCAAGTCTGTCAACATCTATGTAACTGTGGCAGGACAACTTGTTAGCTTGCAAGTAAGGTAAAATCTCAACCCCTTTGCAGTTTTTGACAGAAAGACTTAAGAGTCTAGAATGTAGAAAATGCTCAATAAATTTTAATATTTATCACCATCAACATTATCTAGCTTCAAAAATACTGAGATTTGACCTGGAAATTATGCTTCAAATTTCATCTGGCTGAAATTTGAGAGGTATGTGTAATGGGGTAGATATTAATTGTAAAATTTTTATAATAATAAAAAATTGGAATACACCTAAATTGCCATTCTGTAATAAGCCTGTTATTGCCACAGTAGTACCACCTAACAACACCACTCTAAAACTCAGTGTCCTAAAAGCAAGCATTAATTTTCACACTCATGATGTCTACAAGTTGGCTGGGAACTCTGTTCCAAGTGTCCCTTTTGGGGACCCAGGGAGAGGGGTCAGTGGCTACCCCAGGACAGGCTCTTCTTGGGAATGATAGAAGAACAAGAGGGCAAGCCCAACTGCACAAGCACATTTCAAGCCTCTGCTTGTGTCACACCTAATAACATCCTAATGGCCAAAGCAAATAACGTGGCTAAGCCCAAAGTCCAAACACAGGAAATTGCACCAAGACCACCATGAAGCCATGACAAAGATGTTGGTTGTACTATAAGAGAGTGAACAACTGAATCCACAATTTAATCTACCACAATTAATAGGAAAGTGGTTAAGTAATAATAATATTCACATTAAGCAGCCGCCCTCAAAAAGGATGAGTATATTTGAATGTTCTAAAATGGAAAATGTACACAATACATCACTGAATGAAAAGAACAAATTGTAAAATATGTATATGATCCTATTTTTATTTAAAAGAAAAATTTTTCAATACATGTATTTATTGTATATGCATAGTAAAGAGCTTGGATAGATACACAAACTGTTAACAGTATCTTCAGGACTGGAGTTGGGAGATGAAGGATAAGTTCCACTTTATACTTTGTGTACTTTTGTATTGTTGGAAAAAATTTTTATAGATATGTATTACTTTTTTGTAATAAAAAACCTGATAAAGATAAAAATACTAAAAGAAAATAACAAACAAAAGTGTTTTTATTTTCCAAGTATTTTCTAGTTGGCGACTCATTTCCCATTCCTTTTCCCCAGTACACATAAGAATAACAATAAATCTAATATCTAGAAGTTTTAAGTCTTGGACCCTGCCCTACAAAACTTTATTCTGCTTCAGAACTGACCTATTTCATTTCATATAATCACCCTTAGAATTATGTGGTACATTTTAATCCTATTGGATGCCTTGGTGGAGCAGAGCATTTCTAAGAATATTTGAGAATTTTCTGAGTTTCTTGACATTAATTTAAGATATGGTATTTATCTGTTTTAAACTTCCCATTTGATTCCTTTAAAAATTATTATTATAGTTTGTATTTGTCAGTTAAGAAATTCTGTTTCCATTCATTTCAAGAGATGTCAGGGAGATATGTGAGCCTAGAACCAAAAGAGGGGTTTAGGGCTAGAGCTGTAAATCGAGAATCTATAAATAAATATAAATGGTAGCTGAAAATAAATAAATATAAATGGTAGCTGAAATGGAAGCATATGATAGTGTCCAGGAAGGTTGTATATTCAGGCATCGGTGGAGATGGAGATGAATTAATATCCTCTCTTGAAACTTGAGAACAGCCAAGTTGTTCCTTTTCAGAGTGAAACAATGCCAAACACTTTCTATTTTCTCCATACCTACTTACTTTTATAATTATTTTGTTTGTTCCCCTCTGGACATTTACTTGTTTCTGAACATTACTCTTAAATGAAGGAATTCAAATTAAGGCAGTACATTTATAAAGGTTCTGATTCATCAATAAAGAGAACTACCTCCAGGTTATTTCATGATCTTTTTTGTTTGTCTCCATTAATATAATTTTAAATTTTTAAACAATTATTTGTATCTTATATGGTATTTCACTTAAGACAATATTGAAAGAAGCCAAAAATAACGGAAATCTTCCCAAGTTAATTAAAAACCTCAGAGCATATATAATAGTAATTTAAAAGGGTAAGGAGGGAACATGGATTTATTGACATGTTTGACAAATTAATTTGGACATTTGGGTTGAAGAGTAATAAATAAGGGAAGAACGTCAGCAATGTTACCAATGCATTCAATAGGTTACCATAATGTATCTCTGGCTTAGTTCTTTAAATTTCGTAGTCAGAGTTTAGAAGAAAATTGTAAATTGTGTAAGTTCTGGAATTGTATAAATTAAATAATGTTAGTTTTTGCTGTGTTATAGCAAGTGACCAAAAGATTTGAAATATAATTGGGGTGATTGCAAAGGGGTGTGAAATTTTGTTTTGGGTAAGGACAATGTTCTAAAATTGGTTGTGATAGATGTGTATATACTCTGAATATACTAAAAACAGTCGAATTGCACACTTTTAATGGGTGAATTGTATGGTATTTGTATTATATCTCAATAAAGGTGTTTTTTTTTTCAAACTGGGGCAATGGTGTTTATTTGCTAACAGTATTTGTTTTAGCTGCTACATCTCCATTCTCCACTAGTGCAAGGTGGAGGTTGGAACACCTTGCAATTCTGAAGAACTTCAGTTGATAGGAAGCAAGGAATTTCTTACTCTTTCATGCTGCTGCTTCCCTAGGCCATTACAGAAGAAAACTATGTCCATCCCCTTTCTTCAAAGAACTCTGGAATCTCTCTCTTTCTCTCTACTCTCTCCCCCTTTTTTTCCCTCTTCTACTCTCTCTTTCCTATTTTGTTTTGTTTTGTTTTGGTTGACAAATGCCTGTTGGTGAACAACTGTAGTGTTCAGAGATAAAATTTCTAGTTTAGTAATTGGAACTTGTTAACTTATGGTTGGATGGAAGGAAGCAGTGTGTACATCATTTTAAAATTAAGTTTATGTACTTTATGATTATATTTATGTTAATTTTTAAAACAGAAAGCAATTGTGTTATTGTCTGTTTGACTTTCCAGATTCATTTCTGACCATTCTCTTTCCGGTGCCACAAAAAATTGACTTTCATGGACAGCCTCAGACACTCTCCTGGCTTCCAGGTGGCCAATGGAAGGCACAGACGGAGATCAAATGAGGTAAAAAGGAGAGCCTGGTATTGATTTTCCCCAGCAGGTCTTGGTTTAGGCAACAAATGAGGTCCTCTAATTCCTCTACTGAAGGACAAAGCTCCTGTCAGACCCCTTCCCCATGCTGCAGCTCACACCAGGTTCCAGAAACATTATTCGCCCCCTTTGCCCTTTCAAGTTCAGAGGTGGTAAGTGCTCCCCACTGTTACTATTGCTTGGATGTTTTACCATGTCTTGTTTGTTAAAACTGCCCATACCTGTGTAAGTAGGTCCCTCATTGCCCCTCTCTTTAACCTCGCTCTCATGACGCCTTTGAGTGTGCCATTAGCTTCTTGCTGCGATCTGAACCATATTAGGATCAAACCATAGTATGTTTTATGTGTGGATATATGCACATGGAGAAAAATGTTACCAAACACTCTGAAATAAAAAAGGATGGGGTGGTAGACACAAACTTCAGGGTAGAAGTTATTTTTGAGGAGGAGAGAGAAGGAGGAAAATAGAAATTAGGCTCTTTTAGTGATATCTAAACTGTCTTAGTTCTGAAAATAGTATTTAACAAAAAAAAAATCTAAAATATGGCAAATAGTTAATGCATGTTTACTCTCAGGCATGGACACATGGATGTATCTTTTCCACATTTTGGAAAAATTAAGAAATGAAATAGGCCTTATTTTAGATTTGAACCTGTTTGTAAAAGAACCTACTCTGTATGATAGGTTGTGAACATATGAATGTGGTTTTGATGTACATGGACTAAGGAAAGGGAAAGCAAAGCCTGAATGTTTAAGGTGCTAGACTGGCTGAATTGCACATACAAAAAAAACCATTAACTGAATCTATACACATAATGACAAAGATAAGCTCCTGTTGTTTCCGGGAGATGATGTAATGACATTACTCATCTTACTTAGAGTTCTCCTGGAAACAGTGTCTCAGGGTCATGTAATCTCTTGCAAAATGTATATGCAAATAACCTTTAGGTAGGTTTAACCTTGAGGCTACCACAAAGAGAACTCTCTACCAGCCCTGTCTGCTTCTGGTTTGGGGAGGAAGAGTCCATGAACAATAATGTAAACAGGATGAAAGACTGTGAGGATGGCCATGGACTAGGGATTAAAGGTGTTTACTTTAAATCCTCACTTCTGAACTAGAGACAGCTTTGTTAATTATTCTATGGCTCAAATTCTCTTCCTAGGCTCCTGGAGAAGTTTCTTATAAAACTGATGGGCTGACACGCTAAGTTTTCTGGACCCCCTCTGAAGTGTCATTGTCTGTTACA
>NW_017731373.1:1344228-1345807 GCF_001890085.2 Hipposideros armiger | reverse complement strand
TAAAGAATGCATTTGCAACTGGGTTTCAAAAAGTGGACTAGAGAGTTTATAATTGTGTTAGAAAACCTACTACTGGAAGTCTGATTGTCATGAATATGATGGTTTAAAAAAGGGATATTTGGCAATTTTAATCACAGTGTAATTTTCTAATGTTGTAGATACATGCTAAACATTTTGGAAAATGTATGTTGAATATCTACATGGAAGTTGCAATGAATCAGAATTCTTCTCCAAATGGGACTTCTTATGAAGACAGCTAGGTGGGTGAGATAAATCTTGTTATAAGCCAACTAAACCAAAACAATCTAATGCCTAAAATAATAAACTACTATTGTTATTAGAAACAATTATGACTATATGTAGTACTCAGAGAAAAATGACTTCTTCAGAAGAATCAAAGCAAAAAGTAATGAAAGTTTTAATTACAGAATTTCTGTGATGCTCATTAGTGACGTTTCTGAACACTGTTTAGACAAAGTCCCTCTGGCTTGGCAACTGTTGCCAGGTAGGGCTTAGCTTCCTAAGTAGTTCAATGAGGTAAGAGGCTGTTGTTAATCAGCAAGCCAGAGGAACCATATCTAGGCTGTAGGCTGAGTACATAATGCTTGTTTCCACTAGTCAACATCTAGACAAAATAAGCAAAACCCAAAAGGGCCATGGTACAAATCTCTGTCTACGTGAAAGGCTACGGGAAACTCTGGCCTTCACATAGGGGGCTGCTGGTGCCATTAGGTGGATCTTGGGTTTTGTTTCATGATCTTCCTCTAATAGTGTGAACCCTTAGCTTATTAAGCTAAGTAAGACCCTAGGTAAGTTTTGTGTGTGTGTGTGTGTGGTAAAATATACGTAACATAAAATTTACCATATCAACCACTTTTGAGTGTACAGTTTAGTGGTAATAAGTGCATTCCCAATGTTGTGTAATCATCATCACAATTCATCCCCAGAAGCTTTTCATCTTCCCAAACTGAAACTCTGTACCCATTAAACACTAACTTGCCATTCCTCCTCTCCCTAGTCCTGGCAACCACCCTTCTTCTTCCCATTTCTATGAACTTGACTACTCCAAGTCCCTCATTTAAGTGGAATCATACAAGATTTGTCCTTTTCTGTCTGACTTTGCATGATGTCTTCAAGGTGTATCCATGTTGTAGCATGTGTCAGCATTTCATTCCTTTTTTAGGGTTAATAATGTTCTATGGCATGTATATACCAAATTTTGTTTATCAATTCATCCATGAACAGACGTTTGGGTTGTTTCCACCTTTAGCTATTTGAATGATGCTGCTATGAACATTGGTGTACCAATATCTGTTCAAACAGGAGAGTGGTTTTTAAATAGGGAAGTGCATCTGATTAATCCAGGACACATTCTCAAATTATATATGACAAGAAAGTGGGAGACTCTACCCATAGAGGCTTTGACTCAATAGGTTTGGGGTGAGAGTCTAAGGCACACAGCTGATTACAAATCATGTATTGGTGCAGCCACTATGGAAACCAGTATGGAGGTATCTCAAAAAACTGGAAATGGAACTACCTTATGACCCAGCAATTCCACTCTTAGGTATTTATCCAG
>NW_017731373.1:1325848-1336363 GCF_001890085.2 Hipposideros armiger | reverse complement strand
ATATATATATTTTGGCATTCAAATGGGTATCCTTCAGTCGTGCTCCAAATTCGTTAGTTGTAACTAGTTACTCATTCCCTTATGATGGCTGATAGATGAAATACAGAATTATTGTGCTTAATTAATCATTTCTTCAATTGAAAGCTCCCATTCCCTGACCACTGTTATTCAAATTTAAAAATCATAAGAAATTACAAATTAAAAAAAATCAGAAGTATCAGACATCATTCCATTTAGAAAAATACAATTTTTAAAACTTTAATTAACTCCCTAATACACCTTTAAAATAGCTTTTCCTACATATTTTGGCTTAATACTCTGATTTCTTCTTCATATGGAAATGATTTTGTCATATTTTGTTCTATAGTTAATATTTCAGTCTTTCCAATAACGTAGATGATTGAAATTTATATGTGTTGATAGTATAGATGAGTTTCTTTCCAATCCACAATTCAATATTGGGAGAGTCACATACATTTTTAAGACTGTTGTCATATTTGGGAAAACCTCTACCAAATTTTTTTCTACATTAAGATGTGGGAGGATTTTCCGCATTCTGGTTCTAGATTCATACATTTCGAACATTGTCCACACCATTATCTATATTCTTCCGTGCTGGGTCCTAAAGTGCACACTCATTTTACTGATATAGTCTCTGGCCCTTCACCTTCCTGTCACAACACCAGGTGGCCCAGTTGACAGTAGGCCTTCAAGCAGGTATAATAGTTGTCACTGTTACTATGGACAGTAATGAGCATGAACCACATAAATTTATTCCACTTTACTAACTCGACTTCCCCTAAGCCAGGTCCCTAAGATGCCTGCAACCATTTAAATGTTTCCAGATACAAGGAAAATTATGATGCAGGAAAGTTAGAGTGAAAAGAGACAGCAATCTCTTGAGATAAAAAGATTTGACTTTTTTCACATAAGACCATGTGAACACACTTTCTAGGGACCCTCCTGTGGTGTTGGAAGGGGCTTGAAATGTAAGTTTCTAGGACTCTGCCTTTGGGTTTAGCTTTGGACACTGCTTCAGGAGGAATTTTTATAAACCTGAGCACATTCATAGAAAGGAGGTAACCCTTTCTATGGTGAACGACACTGTGTCATAGTTAGCAGTTAAGGACCATGCAACGATCTTGGAAGGGTCAATTCAAGTGGTTCACAAGTCTCTCTTTTGCACTTGGAGTCCAATGAGAAGAAAGAAGTATTTTGACTCAATATAAGGAATCACTTTCTAATGTTTGGCCAGTTTCAATGTAGACTTGACCAGCTTGTGAAATATTGAGGTTTTATTTTTTATTTTTTTATTTTTTATGGGAATGGTTCAAGAAGAGCCTAGGTGAGAACCAGTCATTGATCATAGAAGGGAGGCCTAAATTAGGTAGTGGGTGGTGGTGATGGGAGATTCGGTGTGCAGTATGAAAGAACCTAACCTTTACACACATTTGCAAGTCTGAGATTTTAAGATGACTTTGCTACTCATCTTACATGATATCGTAGCATCAGGTTTAATGCTTGATACATAGAAAACTTTAAAGATAGATGGGGCTGCTTCTAAGGTCAGAGAAAAAAGTTTTTTTTTTTTTTAAACTAAGGGCAGCAATAATAGTCCAGGTTAGCTCTACTTATTTTTATGCTTTGTTTGTTTAAAGCTAGATTGTAACATAGTGGTTACAATTGTAACATAGGAGATTAAGGGTTGCAGGTGTGGGTTGCTGGGTCAAGAGCAAGTTGTAGAAAGAGAACATCATGTGGGATCTTTTGGGAGCCCTATTCTTCCAGTAGGAACAAGAATAAAACCTTTTCTTTTTTGTGGTGTGTGAGTGGGGTTCATTAAATCTGTGGAGCAGGCTCGAATGGTGCCTGGGATGGACAGATCCAGGGGAATAAGAGTCAGGGCCTTTTGTAACATGCGCCAGAACACAGCTGAAACTGACCCGAGGAAACGAGGAGGGGGATTGATTGGCTTCAGGGGTAGAGTTCACTTCAATCATATTTGCCTCTTAAGGTTCAAAAGACATCATTCTTTTTGCTTCAGCTTTCCTTCCCTTTAACTTGGCTTCATTCATATGCATTGGTGGTACTTTTGTTACCACTGGCTTACATCCTTCAAATTAGTTATCCTAGTTTCAAAGTCTTCTTTTTCTGAACTGATTCAGCAAAGCCCCCCGACTGAGTTCCTGGAGCCATATGTCCACCCCAGAACCAATCACTGTGGTCTGGAAGTTGACGACTGGCCAGATCTGGGGAGTGAAGGTGCCGGGTGTCAGTATCCTGGAAACACAAAGACTCCCGGAGAAGGGGGAGGGGGTACTTCCCAAAGGAAAATGTTTTGGGACTTCATGTGGCTAGAGTTGTTAAACTGTAAAATCCAGTAAATCTTTCCCATAGCTGGATTGATACCATGCATAGGGGGAAATATCCTTACATTTCAGCGTTTTTATTATTTCTCCTAAGTGGAACTAAGTCAACGAAGATGCTACAGAAGTAAATAGAAAGCTAATGTGTATTAATATGTATTAGTATATATATTTTTAATTTTAGTGCCCTCTTGAGACAAAGTAGCTCAGGGCGCTTTCAATAATCCATTTTTCATCGTGACCACACCCCGTGTAGGTGACGAGTATTACCGTCTCGCCCTTGCAGCTGGGGAAACCGAGGCATGACATTCTTCCATTCAGCTCTCCGGTGGGCTTTAGGAAGAGTCCCGTCTGCATGACCTCAGAGGGTATCCTCCCTCCTCCACGGCGCCTCTGAGAACCCTCCTGTCCTTCGGCGTCGCAGGAGAGCAGCTCGGGCCCCTCCGCAGCCTCGGGATTCGTCCTCCGCCCAGCTGCTCCCTCCCCGCTCTCCCGCACCTTCCTCAGGAAGGTCCAGCTGGCTAAGGTCTGGCGGTCCCTCCGGTCCCCCCCTTCCCTGTTCCCCGACGTGCAGGAGGCTCCCAGCCAAGAGACCCGCAGGGAGGTGCGGGCAGATGCTGCCGAGGCGTCTAGCGGGAGGGGCGCCGGCGCCACCGGAGGTGAGCGGGCCGGGCCCTTGGTCCTCCGAGGGCTGCCGGGGCGCAAGGGTTGGAGTGGGCGCTTGGGCCCGCCCGGCCGGAGGAAGGTGGGAGGGAGGCCGGGCGAGCCAGCAGCGAGCGGCGAGAGGGAGAGAAGCAGGCGGGCCGACGCGCTCCTCGCGGGCGGCGCCTGGAGAGCGAGCGGCAGGGAGCCGGACGCTGCCGGGCCGCGCCGCGCCGGGGCCGCGGAGCTCGGCCGTGAGCCTCCCTGCGGCGCCCGGACCCCGGGCGCTCTCCCGAGCGCGGGCGGGAGACATGGCTTCGCGCGTCCCCGCTGCCGCCGCTGCTGACTCGGCACAANAGCCCAGCTCCAGGTTGAGCTGTTGTTCAGCATCTTAGCTGTAGAGGGCAGTGTCACTGGCCCTCATATGTGGGATCCGAACCGGGGCCCTCTGGCGTCTCAAGCCAGCTCTTAACCAACACACCACTCAGCCGGCCCCTTAATAGGGTTTTTTGATGCATACACAAAAAATTTAATTACATGAAGTCCAATTTGTCTATTTTTATTTTTTGTTACCTGTGCCTTTGGTGACATATCTAAGAAATCATTGCCAAATCTAATGTTGTGAAGCTTCATCCTATGTTTTATTTTAAGAGTTTTGTTTTTGGTAGGGGTCCAACTTCATTTTTTTGCATGTGGTTATCCAGTTTTCCTAGCACTATTTATTGAAAAGACTATCCTTTCTCCATTGAATGGTTGTGGCACCCCAGCTGCTGCCACATGATCACACAAGCCTCCACTGCCACCTCCCCTTGCAGGCCCTAGCTTGGGGCTGGAAGCAAAATCTGGGAGACTGAGCTTTTTTTAGGCTAGAAGACATAATTAATCTCAAGAGACTCTTTAAATTTACCAGACTAATTTCACTAGATGGGCTTTTTTTCTTAAATAAAAAAAAAATATTTTCGTTACCAAGCAGGTAAGATCAAATCAAAGGCAAAATAAAGAATCATAGAAGTATTAACAGTAATAATACATTTGCAACGGAATTACAAATATACTCACATTAAACTCATATCTTTATATTAGTCCCTGAAACACTTACCTCTTTTTTAATGAATGAATGAAGGAAGCTTGTAAAAATAATATAGTAAGCAATCTTGGGATGGGGAAACACTGTAAAACATCTTTTCTTTTCTTCTTCTTTTTTTTTTTTTAGCAAACCCCATACTTAGGATTGAGCTTTTTTTATAAAAGATTTTTATTGGGGAATTGGGGGATGGGAACAGCGCTGGGGAATTGGGGGAAGGGGAACAGACAAGTTGCTGTCTGTTTTGTTCTTCAGTCTAGTTGTGGAGGATGTTGCTTCACTAGCCCAAGTTGGCACCATCATTGCGCTCTTCCCAGGCAAGGCAGATCAGTCACCGGCTTCTGGATGGCTGCTCACGCTGGCTGCTGGCTACACACAGTAGCCCATGGCAACCCACTGCCACAGGGGCTGCAGTCTACGCCGTTGCCATAGACTCACAGGCAGCCCAGCTCCAGGTTGAGCTGTTGTTCAGCATCTTAGCTGTAGAGGGCAGTGTCATTGGCCCTCATATGTGGGATCCTAACCGGGGCACTCTGGCGTCCCAAGCTAGCTCTTAACAATCGCACCACTCGGCTGGCCCGGGGCTCATAGTTTCTTTGGTAACATAATTTTATCTAACATCGATTGGTTTCTTTTTTTTTTTTTTTTGCTTCCAATCGGTTGAATGTGCCAGTAACTACACTCAAAGTGTTATTCTAAACATACGTTTTAAATCTCTCAACTTAACGGTAACCCTGAAGCTATCTGACCACATCCTCAAACTTGATCTTTTCCCTGGCTGAATTTTACTAGGCTTTTGTCTTCCAAAGCCTTTATAAGTCTCTTGTTTTGCTATTTGGGATCTAAAAAGCAATCAACATTTCCACCTCTGCAAAGACCCAAACATCCAGATTCTCTATATTGTCTTTCATTTATTTTTGAAAACTTGTTTCCTGAACTCATCTCTTTCTTGTAATACCTTGTCATATGCAACCAACAGTTTCCATCACTGAGTGATTCTTTCCAATCACTTACCTTAGACCTGCTGACTCAGTGGCACAAGATAAGTTATGTTATCACAGCAGCAACATTTCATTGTTTTGACACTGCAGACTACTATAACCATCTTTATAGCTTCCGATATTAGTTTCTTTGCTGCTTGCTACTGAACTCCTAAGTAAATGCCACATATTTTAATTATAGCGATACCTATTTCAAGGTACCATTTCCATTGTAGTCAGGATCATTAATACTGGCTGCTGTAACAACCATCACATCTATGTGTCTTAATACTTTATTTCTTGCTCACATCACAGTTTTATATTTTAGCATTCCTCCAAGTGATGGTTTAGGAATCCACGCTCCTTTCATCTTGGGATGACATAATTTCTATACATGGCCTTTTTAAGTCTCCAGTGAAGGTGAAGAGAATGAGAGATGTCACATTGATTCTTATCCTCAAAGCCAGAAGTGACATCCATCATTGCTGCTTAAATTCTATTCGCCGGAAGTAGTCACATGGCTATCCTAAATGGACAGGAGACTGGAAAATGGAGAGGCACATATGGGTATTGTAAATACTAACACTTTCTATCACATTTTGCTTATTATTTGACTTCTCCTTCCCTATCCCATAACATAAGCTTCACAGGGGTAGGGATTTTTGTCTAATCCCTTCACTTCTGAATCCTCAGCACTTAGAAGAGTGCCTGGTTTATAATAAGTGGTTACTAAATATTTAGTTACAGAATATATAAAAGGGAGAAACCAGAGCTTTTTACCTTTTTTGTAACAGGTGAGAAATTGGAAGACAACGAGAAAGGATTCTGAGCAACCAAAGTAGATGCCATAAAATGTATGTACTAAAGCTCACCTGTATTATTCACTGAACCTCCTCCATCCCATAACCCATTTTAAACAAAGCCCTAATGAGTATAGTTATTTAGTCTATCAATTCCATATCAGACTATGAGCAGGAAATTAGAATGAGATAAGAAAGATTATCAGGGCCGGCCGAGTGGCTCAGTTGGTTAAGAGCTTGCTCAAGAATGCGAGCTCTGAGCAAGAGGGTCGCTGGTTCGATTCGCGGCCCCAGCTGAGATTATCAAGGAAAGAAAAGGTGATAGGTAGGAAACATGGGATTCTAAAGAAAAAGTTACTCTTAAAGTACAGCAACAACAAAAACTATAGTGACCAGAGGCTATTTCGTGTAGAGGCAAAAGCATTTTATAATTACATAGCTCCTAAGGGCATCGCTGAATCATATACTAAGTAAATAAATCATAGCCACTATGAAAATAAGGAGTCAACTAGGTTTGGTACACCGTAATTTAAAAAGACAGAAAACTTGTAACACTTAAGAATATATTTTGTTAGGGGGCCAGATGGACCCATGTCCTTTTGGGGAGTCCACTTCATAGTTGAAGTAGAGGCCTGACCACCGCATTGTATTTCTGAAACTGATGTTGAATAATACTGTATGTCAACTATAATTATATATACATATAACCTCGGGACANTTATTCAGTGGATCTATAGTATTGTCCAAAAGAGGGCAAGCTATAGTTCTAGAAGTGGTACTGGTACTTTTTAAAAACCTATTATTGAAGTGTAATATAAATACAAAAAAAGTGCCCCCTTATTATGAAAGTATAGCTTGATAAATTTCCACAGACTAATCCACATGTGTAACCAGCACCCAGATTAATAAACAGAATCTGAGCTTCTCAGAATCCCGCCTTGTGGCTCTCTTCCAGTTTAACTTCCCCACACTTCAAGGTAACAAGTATCCTGATTTCTAAATGGCATTGATTAGCTTTCCTTGTTTGGTACTTATATAATTGAATCATACAATATATGCTCTTTTGTATCTGCGTTTCACTCAACATTGAACTTGTGAGATTCACTCATATTGTTATTTAGTTGTAACTTGTTCATTCCCATTACTTTATAGCATTCCATGTAAGTACTGTTGGTTTTTGTTGTTCATGAAGGCATATACTTAGAGTGTATAAGAACAATTCATTTTGCCTAAATAAATTCATGGGAAAAGCCATTAAAACTATCTAATCATCTAGTTCTAACTCTGTGCTCACAATGATGCAAATGTCTGATTTGTAATTTGAGACTCTAAATAATTATCCACCAGAAAGAAAAACTCCAAGCTGATGACCTAACATTGCCAGAGATTTCCTTCTGCAAGTGAATAAATGGAAACCTGGAAACATAACTCAGTGTCCTATGAGTTTGTTTGTCATGAATGGATTCCCTGGGACTCTCACTCCAGGTGAACTGATAAAATTGAAATTTTTTGAACTTTCAAAACTGAAATATAAACTCAATGAATCTAGGTTTGAAGTTACCTGATGGCAATTTTCCTGAGCTCTAGTGACCTGAACTCTATTGATCTAAAGTGTAAAGATTTTTTACTTTAAATATACGTCTAATTGTGTCTAAATCCATCATTTCTCAAAGTGTAAATATCCTGGAAAAGAATGCCAGTGAGGAGCCCAGAAGGAAACAGAAGGCATGCCAAGATGAAATGTTGTACAGAATGTCACAAAAAGTCTAGTCATAGACACATGGGCAGAGTTAAGAAAACTAACAAGGAATGTTGAGGCACCGAAGGACCAGCAACAGTCAGAAACTGCTACTATCTATACGCACAAAGGGATAAGGAAAGGCACTGATGTCCTGGGATCCAGTGAGGTCTGGAGGAGTGGCAGGGGGGCTGCCTGAAAGCAGGGGTGCTATAACTGCATCATCAAATCAAGGAGGGAGTTGGGGAGAAAATACTCCAACCCCAATTTCCTCCCACCCTCCAGTCCTCTCCAATGCCAGGGTGCAAGGAATCCTGTGTGTAGTCCAAATGGGTCTGTCTCCCAGGACACAAAATAAGGCAGAGAAGGCTGGCACATGGGTCTCTAGAGGGGGTGGCTTGGCATACAGAGAAAACCAGTATAAAATGACAAGCTGTATGTGGTATAACATTAGCTCCAGGACAAGGGGCAAGAATAGCATTTAAAAGGGCACCATAATTAAACTTTTAATATATTTTATGTTATTTCTCTAAAGCCTCATCCTTGCTTTTTAATTTTACAATGTATTTTCTGTTCTTCTGTTTCACTTTAAGTCTTCTTAGGTTAATTGCTGAATCATGTGTTACCTCTGTGTGACTGGGAATTCAATCACAACATAAACTTCTTGGCACAAGTTTCAATAATGACATAGCTTCTCGGAAATATGTCTTTTCTTTGTCCAAAGGCTATAGCATCACCTGCAGCCTTCTCCCCAAACAATCATGTTTTGGTTGGAAGTTTGAACCAAGTGGAAATGCTGCGTTTACCTGACATATTTGCTCATCAAGAAAAAAATTCCAGCTATAGTATACATTTTGGATTTTTGGAACATTCATGGTATTTCTTAGTTACATAACCAAAATATGATCTTCTTGGGGAACCTTTTTCCATAACTTTTAAATTTATCTGGCTTTTTCTCTCAAGAAGTTGTGAAGATATATATTTATTTGACAAGCAATTTGGCGCTCTTCCTATATATTGTTGAAAATGCTATAAGGGGTAGCAGTATTAAGAAAGATGCTGAAGAGATGAAAACACTAAGAAAATAAGAAGCTAGCAAACTATTGAAACTAATACAAAAGCGATTTGAGCTAATGAGTGAATTGAGTGAGAGTGAGATTAATTTTAGGTGTTTTAAGGAAATAAAACTTTAACAAGTAATTTAAAAGCTATTTTATTTTATTTAACCAAAGAGACAACACACGATAGTGGAAATAACACTAAATGAGGGGTCAGAGGCCTGATGCTAATCCTGGCAAATTACTTAGTTTTTCTGTGCTTCAGTTTCCCACCTATTATGTTGAGATAATAGCGGAATTACTTCTCAAATGAGACATTATATGTTGAAGTTATTTGAAAAGTTTAATATCCTTTGCTAATAATACAATTGCAGTATTTTTAAATTGCCTCCTGATTTAATTTCCCTCATTGGTAAGCTCACTTCTTTCTACCAACCTGGCCTCATTGAGGCTTAGTAATGAGGCTGGGTTTGGGAAGGAGCATATGTTATAAAGGCGTTGGGCACCTCAAAGGCTCTGCTTCTAGTCAAAGGAATCCCAGGTAGACAGGAAGGGGACACAAAAGAAGGACATCTCTTCCAGCTCCAGCGGGTCATGGGAGAAGAAGGCAGACAGAGATCAGAGAGGCCCACAGCGCCATAGATGCGTGTCTCAAAATATTTGCCCTTTCCAGGCTTTGGTGGATATGTTAGGCCAGGGACTCTTGCTTCAGTTAATTTTATTTATTAATTTACTTTTCTTGTGTTAAAATACACATAACATAAAACTTACTGTCTGAACCATTTTTAAGTGTACAGTTATGTGGTATGAAATACATTCATGTTGCTATGCAAACATCACCACCATCCATCCTTATAACTCTTTCATCTTGTAAAACTAAATATATATACCCATTAAACAATAACTCCCCATTTCCCCCTCCACCCAGGCCCTGGCAACCACCATTATACTTTCTGTCTTTGTGATTTCAACTGCTCTAAGTACCTCATATAAGTGGAATCATACAGTATTCATCTTTTTGTGACTGGCTTACTTCACTTAGCATAATGTCCTCAAGGTTCGTTCATGTTGCATATTGCAGAAGTTCCTTCCCTTTCAAGGTTATATAATATTTCACTGTATGTTAATACCACGTTTTGCTTATCCATTCATCTGTCAATGGACACGTTGGTTGTTTCCACATTTTAGTTATTGTAAACAATGCTGCTGTGAACATGGGTATACAGATGTTTCTTTGAGACCCTACTTTCAATTCTTTTGGGCATATACTGGAAGTGAACTTCCTGGATCATGTGGCAATTCTATTTTTAATTTTTTTGAGGGACAGCCATACTGTTTTCCATAGTAGCTGCACCATTTTATATTTCCACCAACAGAGAACAAGTGTTTCAATTTCTCCACATGCTCACCAATAATTGTTTTCTATTTTTGTAATAGTAGCCATACTAATGTATGTGATATGGTATCTCATTATAGTTTTGATTTGCATTTTCCTAATGAGTAGTGATTTTGAGCATCTTTTCGCGTGCTTATTGGCCATTCAAATACATTCTTGGGGAAATGTCTATTCAGGTCTTTTGCCCATTTTTGAAGTGAATTTCTTTTTTATTGACTTAGTAGTTCTCTCTATATTCTCAATATTGATCCCTCATCAGGTATATGACATGCAAATATTTTATCCCATTCTGTGGGCTGTCTTTTTACCCTCTTAATAGGATTTTTTGTTTTTGGTTTTTTTTTTAGATTTTTATTGGGGAATCGGGGGAAGGGGAACAGACAAGTTGCTGTCCTTTTGTTCTTCAGTCTAGTTGTGGAGGACGTTGCTTCACTGGCCCAAGTTGGCACCA
>NW_017731373.1:1267915-1319283 GCF_001890085.2 Hipposideros armiger | reverse complement strand
GCAGGGCGCCCCTGGCCGCCAGCTTTCCCCGCGGCGCGCGCGGACCGGCCAGAGGGCACCGGGGCCGCGGGTCCGGTCGACTGCAGGGGCGCCCTCCAGTCCCGCGGCCCCGCTCCTGTCTGCAGAGCCCCAGGTGAGTGCGCGCCCGGCGCCCCTCGCGCCGTAGGTACCAGACAGCCAGAGGTGGCTTTGTTTTCCTCCCTCGCGCTCCGGCGCGGTCATTCATTTGACATTTTGACTTCCGCTGCCCTAAAACGGGAGTGGAAGACGCCCGGACGTGCCCCACGGTTTGCTTATCCTGGGGAGCTGAGACTTTTGGGGCCACCTGAGCATCATTTCCTTTTTGATTTGGAGTGTGTTGTGAACATCCTCTGCTGGGGCTTGAGGCCTGGAGGAAACTGGGGCTGCAGATTTAGACGTCGACTTCTGCGAGGACGTGCAGCTGCAGAGCTGGCTCTTCGGTGCCTCGTCCTTTTCTCTGTTAGCACTGCTCAGGTGTTTTTCCTTGATGATGATGATGATGATGATGATGATGATGATGATGATGAATTTTAGGAACATCTTTGCAAGCACGTTTATTTCTTTTAGAGTTGGAAGTCTTTGGAGACAATACAGAGAGCTCACAGAGTTACAAGGGATTAAATAGATACTCATCTTCCAGAAGGCAAGTCTCAGCGATCGTCCTAGATAGAGGAGGACTAGGTAAACTTGCGAGAGGCTTTATAGGCTTTCTGGTATGTTTCTGCTTTCACTGTCCTAGAGTCAAGCAAACTTTGATTTCTCATTGTACGTACCATTGTTAAAGTGTGAAACGTGTCTTTTCATGAATAGTTTTCTATACTTTGTCATTTAGAAGGAAATGATTTTAACGTAAATAGTGGAGTCTTTTTTTAGACCTGGTGAAATTTCATGTATTTGTCTTACAAGTATGATTTTTCAGTTTACTATTTCACCTATTCCCTCAAGGGCTCATTTCTTCGTTGCTTAGAGAGCTTCCTCCAACCTCCATCCCCTCCCCTTTCCCAACAGATGGCTGTGTGTTCTGAGAGGTTATCTTTAAAATTACACGCACATTACCTACAAACAAAGAGGGATCAGTTATTAGGTTTATCTCTGGAGTTTTGAAGCAAGAGGCCTAATCTGGATGGGGATATTATTAATGGTGTGAAAATCTGGAGGTTGCTAATCTGTTTGGTCATCAGAAGATTCCTGCAGAGATTGTTTATATAGTGTGGGAGACAGATGGCATCCTTAGCAGACAAGAGAAGCCCAGCATAAAAGGTCATTGTATTCCTCAGAAATTATCCACTTCACGGTTGGAGGTGGGGTGGAGGGTGGGCAAAACATAATTTTGATCTCTCCTTCTATAACCTTACCATCCAGGAATCTAACCAGTAAATTTCTTTCTTTGTACGTTTCAAAGGTCATTGTTAAGCTATTTGTTTTGATTATTTCTTTGGCACATTTTGGCCTCATTTGTGGTTATGTGACACAGTTTAAACAGTTACATTAACAAAAAAATGTCTTTGAATTTGAGATTTCGTACCACTTATGGGAGGAAAACAGTCAACACTTAGCTCTTGCTCGTTTCAACAAATGGCTCCTTGGACTCATCTCCTAGCTGGAAGGACTT
Organism: Hipposideros armiger; assembly: GCF_001890085.2. Classification (NCBI taxonomy): domain Eukaryota; kingdom Metazoa; phylum Chordata; class Mammalia; order Chiroptera; family Hipposideridae; genus Hipposideros; species Hipposideros armiger. The sequence goes on along the minus strand of NW_017731373.1, from coordinate 1,317,650 downwards.
TAGTCTAATCTGCATGAATTAAAACAGAGTTTCTTCCACCGTCTCCATGACAGGTGGTTCCCTAACTCCCAGCATTTGCCCCCTGACTCTCAGCTCTGGATAGCTTTGCCTTTGCCTCTGTCACAGCACTGAATCTTTATGAATGACTGTGGAGTCTGTGAAGCAGTCAAAGTCATTCTGAACTTTTGAGATAAATAAGCTGGAGCTTTTCTGCTCTTACCATCGTTGTAAATTCTTTATGTGCTGTAGATTGCAGTTAGACTACAAAATTGGACTTCCCTCTTCATGAATGTGAGGGAATATATCCCAGTAAACTAACATTTAGCAGCCACAGGACTAAATTTAATGAAGAGCATGAGGAATGCTTGACCTCTCTGAACAGGAGGTTTGGAATAAAAGTAAGCATTGACTCTGTTGAACTCGGGCAATGTGATCTATGGAGAAAACCAAATTTTCTTACTCTTTTAAAGACTTTTGCACCACTGATCTCAGCAAAAAGCCAAGAAACAAATGTTGTTACCTGTATTTGAGGACAGATGCTATAACATAGTCTTTCTTCTGGATGAATGTGTTTTGCAGGAGAGGTGGCTTTTGGGCTCTGTCCAGGTTCAGCGTGTGCCCTGGCTTCAGTGAAAGAATCTAACATTCAAAATACTTGTTGAATCAGTGGCTGGTATCTCACCAGGCTCCTGTCTCTCTTGTGAAGTGTCCCTTTAAGAGAAACCTGAGGTTCCAGGCCTGGGGCTTGCCGTGGCCCTGGCCTGGATCCAAATTCTAGGGTGTTACTGCCTGCTTTCTTGGGTACAAATGGAACCAGTTTTGCATGGTGTGTTGTATAGGGAATTTCCAGCTCCATTGTGAAAAGACAGGCCTGGCATGAAAGAGAGAGGGCTGTACTTGAAGCTTGGTTGACCTAACAGAGGGAGAGGTTGCTTCTTTACACACAGGATGTCTTTTGTATGGGGATATGAATGAGGGATTAGAAGGGTGACCATCCTCCTGGTTTGCCTGCAATAGCCTCAGTTTATTCCTGTCAATGTAGTTTATCAAATTATGAAATACATCCCCTTTCACATTTAAAAATATCCTGGTTTGGATGATAAATTATATAGTCATCCTATATATTAAAAAATCTTGACTACTTACTTTACCTCCCTCTCTTGACCTCAGATTTTAAGTCTAGCTTTATTTCAGTCTTTTACTTGTTAAACACAAACCTAAGAAAAGTGAAAAAAAACCAAAACAACCAAAATATGCATATGGAAAAAAATAGCAAGGAAGATAGAAGAATAAGGTAATTGCTTGCCTATTTACACATATAGGAAATAAAATAGTCCTTAAGTTGTTAAGTGTCTAAGGCTCTAAGCCTATGTTATTATTGTCTTCAAGAACGATGAGAATTAACACTTGCCCATTTACTTAGGGCTGACACATATTGGGACAACTCCTGTGACTCGGGAGAACAGCTGCAAATAAAACCTGTTTGCAAGACCTGATGGATGTATGGCTCAAACAGATATGAATGCAAGTTTCAAGATCTAATGTTTGGTTCAATTCTTGGATATTTACTGAGAGTTCAGAACACAAGTGTTGTTGTGAAGACTTGACTCCACATTCTCCTAGTTTCCAAGCTCTCTGGGCTCGGAGGATAATAGAAGAGCCTTTGTTTTCTGTCCTCTCTTCTGACTCCAGCCTTGGGTTTGGGTCTCAGCTTTTCATACAGAGGGCTTGCAGAGGAGAACTTGGTGAACCTGTTCACCATGTGAAAATTCACGTAGGGGTTTGAGATTGTTCCAAAGCTAGATATAGGAAGCGTGTGGCTTCTGCAACAGTTGCCATGCTCCTTTGCTAAAGAATCACCTGTTTGAAATAGTCCAATTGCAGTGGTGGTCAGTAGGTGTTAGGATTAAGTATGGCTGTCACCTTTTGCATACCCACTCTATTAAAATCCCCCAAAACTTGGTCAGCATGCCTGAAAAGAAGAAATGTATGTATCTTCTTTATAAGTAGGGCGACTATGTAATTTTTTGGTCTAGACAAGGGCATTTTTGAGAGTAAAAGGAGATACTAACTGAAAGGGGCACCAGATTAAAAACTATAAACTGGGGCTCTCCCAGGAACACTACAAAGTATGTTTGTCTTAACTATGACCTAGGTCATTAGCTTTATGTGAAGAATACCCATATGATAGAAAAATGTCCTTAGCTTCTTCTACATTTGTTCATTATATATGTTTATGTGTGTGCATGCATATATGTGTATGTGTGTATATGTTTATACAAACATTGACCACATATCCATAGATATGTGTATTGTAGGGTTGAAATTATCCACTTAAGAAGGCCAAGTCATTTGGAAAATTGTGGCCTTCATCATCTCTTTCAAGGATTGACTTTTTAACTAACTCTCTATGTTCAGTCTTTCCAAATTTTAAATTATCTTCTCACCTGTGTGGTTCGAATACCAATCTGTTGGCATAATTCTCTTGTTTAAAAGCCTTTGACGGCTCCCCATTTTCTGTTTAATTCTCCAAGTAAGCTCCACAGACAGTTTGGCAGTTAGAAAGGAAAAGCAATGAAAAAATTTCATTAATTCCACTGCTATTTATTGAGCACCTTCCATGAGTCAGTCTCTCATCTAGGTGCTGGGGATATACCAATGAATAAAACAAATATCCCAGCCCTGGTGAAGTTTTCATCCCATTGGGGGTGGAGGGGTAGAAATGGGAGACAGATAATAAACCAAATAAATAAGTAAATTTTATAGCATGCTAGAAGGAGGTAAATACTTTGGAAGAAAGAGAGAGTAGAAGAGGATAAATATGGCTGAGTATCCCTCATGGTGAAAGAGACCTACCTTAACAAAGACTTACAAGGAGGTGAGAGAGGTTAGGGGGAGTGTTCCAGGAGAGGGTACAGCCAATGCTAAGGCCTGAAGGTGAGAATGTGTTTGGATGTATTCAAAGATTAGCAAGACCAACACCATAAAGTGGGGTGGCCAGGGGCAAGTTGGAAATGAGATCAGAAAGGTGGTGTAGGAGTGGCAGAGTGTGTAGAACCTTGAGATATGAGAATAATTATGATTTCAGCTGAAATCCCATTATGTTCTTAAAACTCATAATATTAACAATTGTGTTTGTGTTATGAAAATTGCCCTGGTTAAAATAGCTTACATTTCATATGGTGCACTTTATCTTGGTTAATATATTTTTAAATTTCATTTTCTTATTGTTTATTTGTTAAAATAACATTTTTTGTTGTTATTGTTGCTGGTCTTAAATTGTATCCTTATTTCACAAAAATAGATTAGTGGTTCATTGAAGAGTGAAAATAGTGATGAAAAGAGTAATGTAAATGCTACAGTTCAGAATGTCATAAACAGTTTAGAGAACTGAATCTCACTGCAAATATAAAATGAGAATCTCTCTGTATAAAAACAAGGGACTTCGTGGACGTGATGATTTTAACACAGTACCTGAAATTGAAAAGTACGAATGGAAGTTTGACGATGACTATCTAAAACTGTTTGTTATTGGGCTTAGCATCCATTCACTCCTAATCCCCAGTCATTGCCTGTTATGAAACTTTGTCTAATAATGGCATGAAGCCATGGATGTTTTGGTGTCATTTTCAAACAAAGCACAGTGGCTTCTCTGTTATACTATTGAAGTTTCCCAGGGCAAGTACAGAATAATGCTTTTCATTACAAAATTAATGCATTATATTGCTAAAGGTAGGTAAGAAACTAAAACGCTAGCAGCATCATTAAAAAATCCTTGTAGCAAAAATAGGAATGAATCGTATTACTGAAGAGACACTTGGAAAATCAGCTGGCAAGTTAATGACAAACACTGTCCTTCGCGAGAAACCAGGTTATTGACAGAATTCTTTTGTCAAATGACACGGTTGGCTATTGCATAATGTCCGTGGAGTAAGAGTGTGAAAGAACGATTACTATCAAGTGCATGCTAGCAGATATTTCACTTTACGGCTGGATGAAACCACCGTTGTCATGCAGAGAATGAATCAGCGCTTGGCATTTGTTCCGGGAGGAGTGCTTGGTGATGCTTTGTTCATTTATTACTGAAAACTCGAACCATAAGGGAAGAGAGCTTTATTTTGGGTAACCATTATTTGGGAGACTGGAAAAGTGCTCAGAGGGCAGGACTGACTGGTTGCATGTTCAGATAAGAAGGTGATGGCTTCGTAAAGAAATGTTGTACCTAGAAACCAATCCACACGCTACGCCATTCACAGAGAGGACGTAGTACTTTCTGATCTTGAGGAAATACTAAAAGAAAGAGTGAAAAGTGGATACAATCAAATTGTGGCCCCAGAGTATATGAGCGTGCTGTGTAAAGTGACAGGCAGGGAGTATAAAACTTCTCTATGCTGATATATGCTGGCTGTATAGGGAAATGCACTCATATAGTGTTTTATCTGTGGAGTAAGAGAAATGTTTCTTCACAACAATGATTAGAAAGGATTTCTCTTATACCAAGTGACATACCTCAGTAATATACTCTGCCCACAGTGAACCATGTCAAGGACAGGGAGGGAAGGAAAGATTGTTAAAGCATTTGACCACAGTCTTACTACTAAGTTTTTTTCATTAGAGAGTTAGAGGTCCACATTGACCATAATGGGTTAAGGAGGTAATATTCACAGTAATGGACAGTCCTTTAAGTGAGCCTATTATCTCAGTGACCCACTGGAATAATAAGAGCATAAAGAAATAGAACTTAGACCCCATCATTTCGATGGAGAGAGGGTACAAGTGTATACTTGGTATTTGAAAGCATATAGAGAACCATGGTGGGAGGAACCTAGGCTTTTAGGATTTTGTTTTAAGATACAGGGTGGCAGGGGGTATATAGGTAGAAGGAGGTGGAGAAGTCTGACTATTGGACATGACCTTTCTTATACTTTTGCCTTAGGTGTGGCTTCATTTCAGATAAATGGACTTGATACTCAAAGGTTTTCAGGGCATTGCCCTGACCAAATCCAGAAAAAAATAAATAATCTCTAGTGCTTCCCATAGGCCTGCCTTCCTGTCTCCCTCCCTTTCCCCCTTCCTCTCCCCTTCCTTCCTTCCTTCCTTCCTTCCTTCCTTCCTTCCTTCCTTCCTTCCTTCCTTCCTTCTTCCTTTTCCATTCTTCCTTTAAGCCATTGAGTTGGCATCTTTAAACTAGAAGAGACATAGAGAGCTCATCTCCTATATTCCCAGGTATTTAGGCAGATGTGTGTACTATCCAGGACCTCTGGGGAAGGGAAGTTCTGTTCCTTGCTCAGCTAACTCACTCTAATGTTTATATCCAGATATAAAACACATTTAAATTTGAACCCTCATTCTTCAGTAAAGATCCATTTCCTTTTCTTTCTTTTTTTTTTTTGAACTTAAATAAAGATGGAGTCATTGTCTTTGGTCTAATAACTCTTCTATAGTGATGGCCATTATATAATTCTAGGACAGAAGCCATTCATGCATTATTTATGGAACAAACATTGAGAGCCTATGTATGTGCCAGCTCTATGCTAAGTGATAGGTATAAAAGAAATTAATAATTAGACATGGCCTTGCCCAGATTAAACAGAGAATCTAGTAGGAAACAAGCAACAAGGACATGATAAACAAATACATATATAATTGCAAAGCAAATGTGGCAAAAATGTTTACATTTGTTAAATCTGGGTGGTGGTATATTGTCTCATATTAACTTCTGAACTATATGAACTTCTGAGTACATTTTTGAAATATTTCGTAAGTAAAAAATGAAAAAAACATAGTTGAGAGTGTGATAGGTGCTCTGTAGACGGGGACTTGGATAGAGAATGGAGCGTAACTGAGACTTCCTTTAGACAGAGTAGTCGGGGAAGACCTAAAGTGTCATTCATCGCTTGCCTATATGAGAGGGATGTGGATAGCTTGGACAGAGTTCAGAGAAGAGTTACAAAGATGATTGATGACGGAGTTGGAAATAAACCTATGGGAACAGTCTCAAAGAACTGGGGATGCTGAGCAGCAGTAGAAATTGACTGGATGCGTGATTTAGGCTGTCTTTTTCTTCAACATATCCATATTCTCTTTTCTAATTTCCCATGGTACACAGCAGGCAAGGCGAGTGACTCAAGTTAGAATTACATGTTAGAGGAAAATTCAGATTTTGTTCTGCAGCTGAAGAAAAATTGGAAGGGACCTGAGAGGCAAACTAGTTCAGCCTTTATGTGAAAAACCCTCTCTCTAATGTTCTTAACAGGTGGTTATTGAGTTCTTAGGAGATTGTTTCTATGCTTGCTAAACTCAGAATGAAGTGGTGGCCGGTGGCGCCCTCTGGTTTACTTTAATTAGGTAGGTCTCCTTTCCATCCCTTAAATACCCCGGACTCATTTCTGCCTCAGTACTTTTATCACTTCCTAGGAAGTACTTCTCACTTGGAATGCCCACCAGTTCCACTACTTACTCCTCCAGGTGCCATATCTCCATTGCCTTTCTGTATACAATTTAAAAACAGTAGTTTTCAACATCTCTTCCCCATCTTACTCTTCTGAAGAATATGGCATTCCTCAAAGTAAATACAGCTTTCTTTATCAGTGATTGACAGTGAGTGGGGGTAGAGTGAGTATCATAATGGGGTGTGTGGGGGGGAGTCAGGGGGGGAAGTGTGTTCGATTTGACACCTCCTCTGGGTCCCACCACAGATGCTGATATGCCACCCCCTTGGGAATCACTCACCTGCTGCTTTAGGTGATTCACCGGTTATTTTGTTTCCTGTTAGTCTTTTTGCCAACTGGATTTTAAGCACCCTGAATATATGGAAACTTGGCCAAACCCTCTGTGTAATGCCCAGTATTGATCATGGAGTGAATATACAGTAATCAATGCCTAACAGTTGAAGGGAACCATCTATTTCTTTCTCATGGACCATTATGAAAGGCTGTTATTTATATAAGTCAGATATTAAGTTGGGCACAGATGCTAAAAGATTCACATTTTTATAGTTTTAAAATGGCAGGAAGTCAGGTCGTAGAGGTTTAATTCATTCAGATAATTCTCATCTCAGAAGCCTGCTTCTTCTTTTCTGAGTCTTCTAGCTCCTTCTAGTCAAAGTGTAGACCACAGACCAGAGGCATCTGTGTCACCTGGAGGCTTGTTAGAAATTTAAAATCTCAGTCCCCACGCCAGACCTGCATTTTAACAAACTCCCCAGACGTGTCGTGTAAACAGTAAAGCTGGAGAATCATTGTTTTAACTCAAAATTTAGGAATTTAGGAGGAGCATTTCTCTCCAAAGAGAAGTAAGTGTGGAAATGAAGGTTCCATCGTCCGTCTATGGATGAGCTAGCTGCTCAGTGCTTTCTGCCCTGTGGCCTGGAATGACACTGCCTCCTGGAGGAGCTCGCCAGGCCGGAAGCTGCTTGTGTGGGAGTGCCCTAGAGTAATTTAGTAAGTGGGTTGATACTTAGATGTTAGACAAGATGGTGATTGTAGAAAGGGGAAGCAGTTGCTGGAGTGAGAAACTAGGAGAGCTTGGCAAAGGCCGAGGACATGGACATTTATCCTAAAACCAAAGGTAAGGCAGGCGGTCGCCCTTTAGGATTGGAAACAACTTCTAACTCTCGGGACTTGGACTAGTCTCCAGAGGCAGTGGGTCACAAATGAAAGCAGCTGGATGTGCAGGGAAACCTTGTGAAGTGGCGAAGTGGCGAGGATCACGGAGAGGCATTCTTTTTTTTTTAAAATTTTCTTTTTTTTATTATTTTTATTGTGAAATACACATTTTTAAAAGTTAGTTTCAGCTGTACAACACAGTGCAATAGTTATACTTTTTATCCCTTGAAGTGACACCCCCCCCCCCAATCCGGAGAGGCATTCTTTATCAGAGGGCGCAAAAGTGTCACCACTCAGCTCATTCAGCTGTTGTCACATGGGGATTTGGTCCAGCATGGCCAAATCTTCAGATTTTTCAATGAAGCTAGAATGTAGTTTGTATGTAAAACATCTCTTGAGTGTAATATGTTGGTAATTAAAATGTTTTTAGTACAGCTCAGGCCAAGCAAAATTCCTATGTAGCCTGCATCTGTTTTGCAGCCCCTGTTGCGGGAGCAACAAAACATAAGGTGGGGTGACTACACGGCTTTTTCAGTGCAGGGCACCAAACACAGGTAGAGGTGTTTTGGACCCGGTAGGGACCATTTTGGGTTTTTACTAAGTAAAAGAAATAAGAAGACGTACAATAAGGGAGCTACATTTTCTTTGATGACCTGACTTAAAATACTATATATCTGAAGAACCTCAGTAATTAACAGCATTTGAAGGAAAGCTGTGCCTAAAGGAATACAACTTAGGCCCAGTAATATCTGAAAGGGAAGTAAGCGTGGGGGTGGGATGATGGTGAGGAAATGGAGACATGGAAATTACTTGACACCCCCAAGCTAGGAACATACACACTGCAACTGAGCAGTCAGGGCCAGGCGGCTAGACCGCAGCCTGGACCTTGTGCTGGGAGATAAGTGTGACTGACATAGAATTTGAGTTAATTTATATTTACACCTGGATGTTGAATTTGGGTGGCTGCTAATAAAGTTTGATGGAAATTGGGTTTTCAGTTAAAGTTTGTTATCTTAAAATTAGCATTTTATATATTTTCAGAGCGAAACTAAAGAAAAGAATCAAAATTCTTTCCAAACATTTATTATTGATTACATTTCTTGTTAAAAATGAAATTCTTCAAGGGTCAGGACTATTTATTATTTGTCTTTGCATCCCCAGTACCTAGCACAGTCTGAGTCAGTGAATGTTTGTTGACCTGAAGTGATTATAAAACAAAATTTATTTTCTCTTTTGGTAAGTCATTCTGGAGGTGTCATTTTCCTTACTGATTTAAAAAAAAAATAACAGCTTTATTGAAAGATTCACATACCACGAAATTCACCATTTTAAAGTATAAAATTCAGTGGGTTTTAATATATTTACAAAGTTGTGCAACCATCACCACTATGTAATTGCAGAACCTTTTCATCACCCCCCAAACAAACTCAGTACCCATTAGCAGTCACTCCCCTGTTCCCCTACCCCCAGACCCTGGTATCCGTTACTCTACTTTCTATCTATAGATTTGCCTATTCTAGACATTTTATATAAGTGGAATTACATAATATGGAGTCTTTTGTGACTAGCCTGTTTCACTTACCATAATGTTTCCAAGGTTGATCCATGTTGTTGCATGAATTAGCACTTCACTCTTTTTTCTAGCCAAATAAAATTGTATGATATATCAATACCACATTTTGTTTATCTGGTCATCAGTTGATGAACATTTGAGATGTTCTCACTTTCTGACTATTATGAATAATTCCGCTATAAGCATTTGTGTAAAAAGGTTTTGTGTCGATATATGTATTAATTTCTCTTGGGCATACATACACCTAGGAGTGGAATTGCTGGGTCACATGGTATTTCTACCTTTATCATTTTGAGGATCCATCAAACAGTTATCCAAAGTGAATGCAACCATTTTAAATTTCAATCAGCAATGTATGAGCATCCCAATTTCCTCATATCCTTGCTAACACTTGTTATTGTTTGTTCTTTTTGATTTCAGCCATCTCAGTGGGCGTGAAGTGGTATTTCATTATGGTTTTGATTTACTTTTACCTAATGACTAATAATGTTGAGTGTCTTTTTGTGTGCTTATCGGCCATTTGTATATATTCTTTGGAGAAATGGCTATTTAAATCCTTTGCTAATTTAAAAATACGTATCTATTTTTTTTTGTATTGTACAAATTATTTTTATATCCTGTATACTAGACCTTTATGGGCTATGTGAGTTGAAAATATTTTTCCAAGTCTGTGGATTGTCTTTTCACTTTTTTGATAGTATCATTTGAAGCACAAAAGTTTGTAATTCTGATGAAGTTCAATTATGTATATATTTTCATTTTTGTGCTTTTGGTGTCATAGTTGTCATTGTTGATCTAATTGTTTTATTCACTATGGGAATTAGAGTATGGACATCTCCAATTGTTGTTGTTAAATTGCCTATTTCTCCCTTCAACTCTGTTAGTTTTTACTCACGTAGTTTGCAAACTTGTCGTTAGGTACACATATGTTTGTAATCATTATGTCTTCCTTTTGAGTTACTGTTTTTTGTTGTTAGAAAACTATTTTCTTCTCTCTAGTAACAATTTTTATCTTAAAGTCTATTTTAGTCTGATATTAGTAATTCCATTCCAATTCTTTTTTGGTTACGGTTTGCATAGCATATCTCTATATCCTTTTACTTTTACCCTATTGGTGTCTCTGAATCTAAAGTGTCTCTTTTAGACAGCATAGAATTGGATCATTTAAAAAATGTATTCTGATAATCTCTGCCTTTTGATTAGAGGTTTTAACTGGAGTGTTAGACTGGAGTGTTTAGTTTATTTATGTTTGATTTGATTACTGATAATCAGCTAGGATGCATATCTGCCTTTTTGCTATTGGTTTTCTATGTGTCTTGTGTCTTTTTTATTCCTCAGTTCTTCCATTACTGCCTTGTCTTGTGTTAAATATATATTTTCTAGTGTATTCGTTTTGCAGTATATGGGAGTGACTGAAATTACTGTGAGTTTTTGTTTTGGCAGCACTGTCTGAGATGCTTTTAGGAACTAAAGGTTCATGTAATAGTAATACAAAAATAACTACCATAACATAGAGAATTTTTATTTAGATATATATGTGAGGACTATAATGACTTCCCAATTTTTGTTTTGTTTTTGTTTTTAGCTGAGCCATCCTGCTACCTGTTGGCAGCTCAGCGGCTGCTCGGCGGCTGCTCGGCTCGGGCTGCACTCGAACTGCTGTTGCTCAGAGCTCAAATTCTTGAGCGAGCTCTTAACCAACTGAGCCACTCGGCCGGCCCTACTTCCCAATTTTTAAAAGAACCACACATCTTGACCTTGAATGAAGTGGTAACAAATCCTTAGCTAAATTTAGAATTGAACCGATAATAGGAAAGAGAGAAAACAAATGAAAAAAATACGCAAAATTTCTAATTAAAACAAATAAACATTTCTAAAGGATGTTTGAAATGATGCATTTTATTAATTGTTCTGTTTCTAAGATATGTGGGATATTAAAATGAAACAAGATTTACAGGATAACTGTGGTATATAAGATTAAAAATTTGTTTTCCTCCAACAAATTTTGGAGGAAATAAAATATTCCATTTTTCAGTTTCCAAAATGTAAAGAAGTTTTATTTAATAATGCTTTCTGTTTAATTCTCATTGAGGAAGAGATTAAATTAATCTAGAAACAGACTTATTCAGGCATGTTACTACTGATATTTTTATTGTATAAGGTAAGGAAGCCTCTGACTTTTACTACAGAATGTAATTAGTTCTAGAATTTCTTTATGATAATAGCTTGTATCAATGTTAGATAATTAATTCTGGTTGAACACCTGGAATTACAGAAATATCCCATTCTGCATTTTCATCTACTTATAGCATGTTGTCCGACTGCCTCACAAGTTGTCTCAGGTGACAGATTTACCAACTATTTTACTGTGACAAACAAGGGTCACCGATTCATGACCATTTTCCATAAGACGTTAGCAAGATCTTCTTTCTTGTTACCTAGCACCCAATTGCTAAGCCATTTATATTTATGTAACATCAGTACCCCACTTTTGTTACCAATTTTATGATTGTTTGGGCATGAGCCAAGCTGGTGTAATAGACACTTTGCCAAAGCACAGTGTCCCTAAAAATAGGAGCTTATTTCTGTCTTATTTCACCAATATTTTTCTTATTTTTACCTGGAGTAGTGTTTTGGAAAAACTTTGGTCTTTTCCTCCTGTGTGTCTCCTCTACATTCACACAGAACACTTCACTTCTGACACTTCCAGTCTCCAAATGTCAGAGGTTTTCCCCCACCATGCAGTTCTCTGGGACACCAGCTGGGTGTCCTACAATTTATCTTAATTCTGACACTACCTGGAAATACTGTCAGATCCCACAGGTTAAGGGCTCAGTCTCACAACACTGCCTCCCACTTCAAATGCCAATCGAAAGTAGGTCCCCAGGTTACCCACGTTTGTCTGACTTGGCTACAAATCAGAGGGTCCCACTACCTCCTCCCCTTAGGATTAGATTAATTTCCTAAGTGGCCTGCGGAACTCAGGGAAATATTTACGTACATTTACCAGTGTATAAAAGGATATGATTAAGGATGCAGATAAACAGTAAGATGAAGAGATACATAGGACAAGGCCTGGGAGGATCCTGAGTGCAGGAGCTTCTGTCCCTGTGGAGCTGGGGTGAGTCACCCTCCCAGTATGTGGATGTGTTCACCCCCCCCTCCCCCCGGAAGCTCTCCAAACCCCATACTATTGGGATTTTTATGGAGGCTTCGTCACGTAGGCGTGATAGATCATCAACTCCGTTTCAGCCCTTTTATTTTTTAAGAGAAAGGGGGTACTGAAAATTCCAAGCTCCTAATCGTGGCTTGTTCTTCCTGGTGACCAACCCTTATCTAGGAGCCATTCAGGAGACCACCCAGCGTCACCTCATTAGAACAAAAGACACTCCTGTCACCTAGGAAATTACAAGGGTTTCAGGAGTCCTGTGTCAGGAACTGGGACAAAGACCAATGTGTATACGTGTATCTCTATTTTCTATTATTTAACAAGTAGACAGGTAGTCCAGGATGGATAATCTCATTGAGCAGTGCTCATTTCTTTTTTTTGTTGTTGCTATGCCATCCCCTAAGGTGCTGTCATCACCTGCATGGTTAAAGTTGCCTCAGTCCCACAGACTGAGACACGCCTGTGACATGGAGCGCATATATCACTTTCACTCATTCGTGAGAACTTAAGAATCATTGCTGAGAATTAGTCCATGACCACTCCAGAGCTGCATGGATGGTCATATGTCCAGCTAAAACACTGTTATTAGAAAAGGAGGGGAGATTTATGCTTTCTAATCCCTTCCCCTTCTCCCTCTATATATCTGAGACTATTTCTGTTTACTGTGCTCATTTATTCAGTTTTTTAGATTCCACATATAAGTGAGATCATATGGAATTTTTCTTTCTCCGACTGACTTATTCACTTAGCATAATGTTCTCTAGGTCCATCCATATCGTTGCAAATGGTACTATTTCCTTTTTCTTTATAGCGGAGTAATACTCCATTGTGTAAATGTACCACAGTTTTTTAATCCAGTCATCTACTGATGGGCATTTCGGTTGTTTCCAAGTCTTGGCTATTGTGAATAGCGCTGCAATAAGCATAGGCATATATTTTTTCGAATTAGCGTCTTGGGTTTCTCTGGACAGATACCTAAGAGTGGAATTGCTGGGTCATAAGGTAGTTCCATTTCCAGTTTTTTGAGACACCTCCATACTGATTTCCATAATGGCTGCTCCAGTCTGCAGTCCCACCAACAGTGCACCAGGGTTCCTTTTTCTCCACAACCTTGCCAGTGCTTGTTTGATGATTTATTGATGATAGCCATTCTGTCACAGGATAGGGAGTATAGTATAGGGAATAGAGTCAATGGAAGTGTAATTGATATATATGACATCAGAGGGTCAATAGATTGGGGGAGGGGGGTTATCACTTTGTGAGGGGTGAAATGTATAACTATTACATTGTTTTGTACACCTGAAACAAATAAAATAAAATAAAAAAAAAGAGAAGAAGGGGAGAGTAGATTTTGGGCAATGCCTGGCAATCTACAAGTTACTTCTCTGAATCTTAGTTTCCTTATCTCTAAAATGATAGTAATAGTAGTCTCTACCTCAGGGGGTTGTCTGGAGGGTTAGGTGAGGTAATATGTAATAAATTATTTATTCAGTTTCTGGCATATAAAATATGCTCAATAATTATTAGCTATTAACATGAAGATACTTTTCTAATGATGAGTAACTTGCTTATTTTTTGTTTTTTAATGCTTAGATGCTTCTTTTACTTGAGGAAAATTGTACTATTTAAAGCAGTAAAAGGCACTGAACTAAATACATGAAGACCACAGATATTATAAAAACATAATCTATGTTTTTTGTTTTAACTTATTTTTTTTAAGTATTTTCAATGAATACATTTCACACTATTTCTTAGAATGGTTTTAATGTAGGTAAACACGTAAGTAGGTTTTGAGGTAAGTAGTCCATTAGAGTAATTTAATTTCACTTGTGAAAATTTTAGTTAGATTTGTCTTTTAAAATGGGTCATCGCTAGAAGCAATTTATTTATTTGGCCAAGATATTCTCAGCATATGGATTTGCTGCAGAAGTGAGAATTTAAAAATACCTCTGTAATTTTAAAAGCTGTTTTTCTGATCTTTGGCTAGAGGGAATAAACTATGAAATCTCTTACTAAAAGAAACACCAAAAATCTTTTTTATTGGTATTTTTAAACATATACAAAAGTAGAGAAAACTTACTGATATTTTAAAGTGCCTGATTTTGAAAGTATTTGCTATATATTATTTGACATTGGTAGTTAGAAAGAAACCTTTAAATCTATAACAAATTATTATCTTTAATCTTTCATAACCAATTGTCACTATTTTTGAATAAAGAAAGATAACTTTATTTTGGGTTTTGGTTTCCTTACTTATTAGTTTTATCCTGTCAGTTGTTAAGGATCATTCATTAACATTTTTGAAAGCAATTCTTAGCAGAAGCCAGTTTTTGGTAAAAAAAAAAAATGAAAAGTGATTAGGGGCCGGCCGAGTGGCGCATTGGTTAAGAACTGGCTTGGGATGCCAGAGGGCCCTGGTTCGGATCCCACATATGAAGGCCAGTGACACTGCCCTCCACAGCTAAGATGCTGAACAACAGCTCGACCTGGAGCTGCCGTGGGTCGCCAGCGACAGTGTAGGCTGCAGCCCCTGCTGCAGTGGACTGCCATGGGCTACCATGTGTAGCTGGCAGCCAGTGTGAGCGGCCAGCAGCTGCTGTGAGCAGCTGTCCAGAGGCTGGCGACTGATCTGCCTCGCCTGGGAAGAGCACAATGATGGTGCCAGCTTGGGCCAGTGAAGCAACGTCCTCCACAACTAGACTGAAGAACAAAACAACAGCAACTTGTCTGTTCCCCTTCCCCCGATTCCCCAGTGCTGTTCCCCTCCCCCAATTCCCCAATAAAATCTTAAAAAAAAAAGTGATTAGGCAGGTATTCAGGATTTTCATTAGTTTTATGAAATTGTATGTTAATTTGGTTAAAGCAGAGTCTATTTCCATTGGAAAGGTATTTTAAAGATGAGAAAGGTGACCTTTAAATCTATTTGTATATTAATCCCTCACTTTGTTGATGAGGAGATAAGAAAGAAACAAGTGAAGAATATGTTTTTTGTTTTAATTTAGCATCTCTAAAATGTGTTCATTTTTTGCATATGAATTCTTCCTTGGTTTGCTATTTCTTGGGCAAAATGCTGAAAGGGAATAATTATGCCATCTGCTTTGTCATTATCATTTTAGACTAAATTCCCCCAATTCAGGTTGAGTTCCCATTGATTTAACCTGTAGTTTTGATACTTTTTTTTTTTTTTTTTTTTAGCTGAGCCATCCTGCCACCTCTTGGCAGCTCAGTGGCAGCTCAGCTCAGGCCGAGACTCGAACCGCTGTTGCTCATATCTCCGTACTTTTTTCTTGATCTCTTAGTATCACTGCTACTTATTTTGTGGGTGAGCTTAAGATGATCTTTACATGTAATAAGACAGGGATGGGGGCCGGCTGAGTGGCTCAGTTGGTTAAGAGCTCGCTCCCTCAAGAGTGCAAGCTCTGAGCAACAGCGGTTCGATGCCCGGCCTGAGCTGAGCTGCTGCTGAGCTGCCAACAGGTGGGAGGATGGCTCAGCTACAAAAAAAAAAAAAAAAAAAAAAAGACAGGGATGGGGTCACACAGTCCCCAGCCTCTTGTAATCACTTAGGTTGGATTTCATCATTAACTCGGTGGCCGAACATTGGACTGAAGTCAGCTTTGAATTTTGCCAGAGTTTCTTTAATTATCTCTGAAGAAATAGTTGAAGCGCTTACCTTGAAAAAATTGAAAGCATAGAAACAGAAGTTAGCACTCAGTTTTTAACATATTATCTACTAGACTACCCTGCTCGTTAAATTTTTAATGCTCTATTTTATTTTAAAATACGTTTTTATTACAATCTATACAGATTTTGAATAATCAATGCATAGTTCAGAGATAACTGTGATTGCTGCCAAATGCCAGGATAAATTTATACTGGAAACTTCTGCAGTAGGAGGCATGAGGTTGAGGAATACAAGCTTTTATGAAAAAAATAAGGCTGAGGGAGAATAAAAAAACTAATGAATGTGTAAAATAAAATTATTTTTTCTTTTTATCAATCATTAATTTTGAAAAGTTATTACCTGTGAGGAAGTTGAAATAAAGAAAACACACTCGTATACTCTTCATCTATACCAATAGTTAACATTCTTTCACATTTGAGTCTCTCTCTTTACGTATGTATATATATTTTTCTGAACTTTTAAAAAATAAGTTGCAGTCACCATTACATGTTACTCCTAAATAACTTTTATGTTTCCTAAGAATAAAGACATTCTCCTACCTTACCCAGTATTGTTGTTATTGTTGTTAATCATCATTGTTGAACCTTAGAAAATTAACCATAATTCAAAAATATCATCTCATGTATGTATGTTGAAATTACCCCACAACTTTTTTTTCTTTAATCCAGGATGCAATAAAATTTCATTTGATTGTCATGTCTGTTTTGTGTTTTTTGTTTTTTTTGACATTGCTTGTTTTGCAGAGTTTAGACCAGTTGTAGAATGTTCCACATTCTGCGTTTGTCTGCTTGTTTCCCAATTTTTACGTTCAGGTTAAGCATTTTTGAGAAGACAGCTGAAGTGATATTACCTACTGCATCAGATGAACAGACACACGAGGTCTGATTACCCTGCTGTTGGTGATTGTGGAGTGCAGTCAGTTAAGTGGTGGCCACCATAGCTTTCCCATGTAGCAGTACATTTGTGCTTTTATGATTAGGAGTTAATTAATCTGTTGGATGATGCTTCAGATCATGTAAATATCCCATTCCTTAATAATTTTTTCCCCAAGTACTTTTAGCTTTCATAGGTGATTCTTTCATAGATGAATCAATGACATGGGAGATTGCAGAGGGATTATTTTCTAGTTGTCATTCCTTTTCATCTAATAGCTGGCATTCTGCAAGAACTTCCCTCCCTATTCCCCCATTAATATAGTTTCATGGGTTTTTAAAATTAAATCTGTTATAATTAATTGTCAATATTATACTTTTAGATGCACCAGTTATCCTAAATCTGGTGGCTCCTCTGTTCTTTACACAGGACTTCTGTAGTCTTGGAGCACTTTCCAGATTTGGGGAATAAATATTTTTAAGTGACTAAAATAAAGTTATTTATTTTATAATAAAGTAATAAAAGTATCCTAGAGATTTTACACAATTAAATTAACTTCCTTCTATTATCAATTGCTTGATGCAAGACTCTCCTTTAACTTAGGGATGTGTACATAACTTTGATTTCTAAAGATTATAAACATATCAAGAGGGCAGTTTTTGGTGTGTTTCTCAAAGCTGGTCTTTTTCTGATATATGATTCAGAATTAAAACTCTAGAGTGATGCTTCTAGGGTCCTCTGTGGCCCCAGAGACAGAGAATAATGTGGCGCTTAAGATGGAAAAAAAGCTTTTGGACACGTCTCACATATATCTTTCCTCTGTCCCTCCCTCTTCCCATACACTTTGGAAATATAGTGTTGACTGGTGCTCATTTTCCGTTATATTTGCCAAAGTTTAACTGGGAAAACCTCTACTGCTTCGCCGCCATCTACTTGACCTCCTCTTTTTCTATTTCCAACCTCTCTTTAAGCATTAACCACTAAATTGTCGTTGAAAACGTGTGCTGTTGTTTCTAAATTTGTTGGAGGTTGGGAGGGGTTGGAGGGGAAGGGAAGGAGCTGTGACAGGATGTCTTACTAGGCTGACATTATTCCATTCATCCGTTGTCTTTGCGTGTTCATGGTTGGACCACCTGTGAATCTCTTCACATTGTTTAGGCTGAGTTTGCCTCTTCTTGGCCACAAGACTATTTTAAGAAACTCCAATACCTTGTTGCACTCTAGATACGCTGTCGAAAGCATTGTCATAATCCACCATTCTTATAAGCCTGTCAAAAAAGGAAATAAAGTGTTTGGTATAGCTTTTTCTTAGTGAAACCATGCTGTTTTCTAGTGAATGCCTCTTTTCATTGCCCCTAAAATTCTCACAAACCACGTATTCAATAACCCATCACAGAGGCTTGCAGGAAATCAAGCTCTGTGATTTTCAGAATCTTCCCTTCCTCCTCACCTTTGTCCATTCCCAGACGGCAGTCCATTCCTTTCTCTGCATCTGAATGTTCGCTGTGCTACTGAGTAAGGGAAAACTCTGATCAAAAAGCCATTGTGTGGACCTCTTATGAAAAATTATTTTTGAGCACCCACCAAGAAGATTTCCAGAGACATTGGTTTGAGAAAAGCTGACTTAAGAAAACTAATTTTCTGGAAGTGCCTGTCAATTATTTCTTCAAAAGAGAGGTCTTGTCATTGAACTAGTAAAAAATATGTTTTTAGGTTATCAAGAAAAACGACCACAATAAAGAATTTCTGTAACACTCTGTTCCCCGGGGTAGAGGGGGAGGGCACAGGCCTATGAAGATGTCAGTGAAGAAACAGCGGCTGAGACCTCTGCTGCTTACGGCTGGTGTCTGAGCCTCAGCACCACCTGGGTGTTTATCAGAAATGCAGGGCAGTGGGCTCCACTCTAGCCCTGTTGAATCAGAATCTGTATTTGGACACTAGATCCAGGTAGTTCCTATACCAATTAGGTTTGGGCAGCCCTGGAAATCATTTTCATGAGAATATTCCTTCTCTGCAAGTTATCTGGTTGGGTGAGAAAGGCTCATCTTGTGGAGTACCAGCAGATACTAAATAGCACATGCAGGAGAATCCTTTTAGAGTGAAAATATTTCAGATATTTATTGTAAACTTCTGGCTCAATGGAGTTGTTAGATATTGACCTTCCCACACTGCTTCTTCTGAGAAGACTTAAATGTTTTGCAAATATCAAGAAAATTATTTTTAAAAAGTGATTTTTTGTTTTTAGTCATTTTGCTAGTCATAAACTGAAGTGCTCAAATACTTTCCTCCTTTTTCCTGCTTTATATATTCTCTGTATTGTGATACCAGCTGGTTACATGTTTGAAGTCACACGTAGGGGAAACTTGATGAAGAAAGGCTTTGGGATGCTTCTGTTTGCATCCTAACTGCTGGGGCTCCCTAAGCACAGTAGGATGCCCCCTTTTGTTCCATGACTCGGAGGGTTAGGACAGAGGTGCCGATTTATTGTGTAACCCTGTGAGTACTAATCAATTGAACGTTAGATGTCAATAACTCCCATAAGCCCAGCATTATCTTTAATAATGTTGATGGCAGCTTGATATAAATCAGAGGTTTTCCCAGCTCTGCATGTTTCACTTATATCTGAAGTGATGAGGAATTGAGTCTCCTCCCTACATATGAGACTTCCTCATTGTCGCTAGATATTACAGAGGGGTGAATGGGTCAGAGGGGACTCTGGTAGGCTAATCTATGTACTGTTAAAGCAAATACCTTAAGCCAATGCCAGACTACAGGTGCATCTCACTGGTTCACCTGGGTGGGAGGTCCACTGGGAACTGCTAGTGCGATGAGCTGACGAGGGCGGCAGTATGATGTAGTGACAACAGCATTGGATTTAGAATTAGCTGGATGTGGGTTTGAATCCCAACTCTCCTGCTTATCAGTTTTGCAACCTAGTAGCATTTATTTCATCTCTGATTTTTGAGTCCCACAATTGTAAAAATAGGGTTAAGTTATACCTCTCAGGGTTGTTGTGAGGCCCTAATGTAATATTTTAGTCTATGGTTGTTATTTTTTTGTTAACTGAGCCATGCAGCTCAGCCTGGGCTGGGAATTGAACTGGTGACCCTGTTGCTCAGAGCTCGCGCACTTTGAGCGAGCTCTTAACCAACTGAGCCACTCGGCCAGCCCAAAATGCAATAATATTTTAAATGCCTACTACTGTGCCTGGCATAGGTGGCAACTGAATGGTCAGTACACGTTGCTATATACATTTGGTATATTACATAATTACTTACCAGTTTTTTTTTTCATTCCAGCCAAACTGAGTAGGGATTTAAGTAGCTTCTAATAGTGTTGCCCATCAAATATATTTCCAAGTGGTTCTTTGCCAGGTCAGCATCCTCTTTTGTTATTGCCACCACGGCAAACATAGGCCTTCAAAGGTGCTTTCAACCTGGCAGATTCATCAGCTGGGTCATAGACAGCAGGGATTACATGTCCAGAAAGTTTAGAATATTCCATGTTACACAGAGGATATGCCAACATGTACTCACAGTCAGGAAAAAGAAAGGATATGTGTAAAGCAACGACATTAACTCGTGGTGAAAAGGGCTGAATGGTTGCAGTGTATGGAATTCTTTTCCATGAGGAAGGCTATAAAATGTGATGCTTGGTTTCAAAAAGTATGTTCATCTAATCCCATGGAAAGGAAATCCCCCCCCCCCTCCAATTTAGAAGATATAGAATTTAATGTAAGACTCTATAGCTAAATTCAGAACTCTGCTTACACTGGGAAAACTAAGAGGTATGGCACAAAATCCTTAATTTATCAGTGTTCTCACTGCAAATATTTGATTATAACCTTTCCCTTTTCTCCTTTTTCTCCTTTTCTTAGATTCTCCCAGAATCTTAGCTCATAGCCAAGTTTGAGCTTGGAGGCTCTGATTTTAGATATGGATGGAGTGCCTTGATTATTTTTAAGTGGTTGCTGTTTGGAAACTGTTAGAAAATTAACTTTAATCAGATTTAAAAAAATTACCAAGTGAAAATTTTTTTTTGTTTTAAATTACATTTATTCAATTATAAAATGGAGATATTATACCTACTTCATAGGGTTCCTAACTACCTCATAGGATAAATAAGGTAATATATGTAAAGTGTGTAGAATAGTGCTTGGCACACAGTAAGCACATTAAAATAGTGTGAGGTATTACTAATTTTTTGTTATTATTTTCTCTCTGATTTTGTAAGAGAAATGTTCATTGTGGGAAATGTAAAATAAAACAAGGAAAATAAAAATCACCATAAACTCTCTACCTAATAATAATTGATGCTAACGTTTTAATATATATTCCCAGTCATCTTCTGTTTCCCCATGTACATGTGTCTTACACAAGGAAATCAAAATTATACTGGTTTGAAACCCACACTTTTCCCTTGTTATATTAGTAATATTTTCCCATGTCATTGAATATCCTTCTATTACATGATATTATTGGCATTTTAATATGTTTGTTTTAAAATATTTGTTTTCCCTATTGTTAGATTTTCCTGTTGTTTTCCGTCTTTCTTTTCTTTTTTTAAAGCTTTATTTTTTAAGAGCAGTTTTAGTTTACAATAAAATTGAGAGGAAGGTTCAGAGATTTCCTGTACAGCCTCTGCTGCCACCCATGCATAGCCTTCCTCATTACCAACATCATTGACCAGAGCAGTACATTTTTTACTAAGGATGAGCCTACATTGATATGTCATAATCACCCAAAGTCCATAGTTATCTAGGAGTTTATTTACTCTTGGTGTACATTCAGTGGGTTTGGACAAATATATAATGACATATAGCCATCATTGTAATATCACAGAGTATTTTCACTGCCCTAAAAATTCTCTGTACTCTGCCTATTCATCTCTCCCCTCCCCACCCTCACCCCTTTCAACCACTGATCTTTTTACTGTCTCCATAGTTTTGCCTTTTCCAGAATGTCATATAGTTGGAATCATATAGCATGTAGCCTTTTTAGATTGTTTTCTTTCACGTAATAATATGTATTTAAGGTTCTTCTATGACTTTTCATGACCTGGTAGCTCATTTATTTTTAGTGCTGAATAATCTTTTATTGTCTGGATGTACCACAGCTTTTTCATCCATTCACCTATGAAGGGCATCTTGGCTGCTTCCAAGTTTCGGCAATTATGAATAAAGCTGCTGTAAACATCTGTGTGAAGGTTTTTGTGTGGACATAAGTTGTCAACTCCTTTGTATAAATACCAAGGAACATGATTACTAGATTGTATGGTAAGAGTATGTTTAGTTTCATAAGAAACCACCAAACTGTTTTTCAAAGTGGATGTACCTTTTCACATTCCCACCAGCAATGAATGAGAGTTCCTGTTGCTCCACATCTTCGTCAGCATTTGATGTTGTCAGTGTTCAGGATTTTGGCCATTCTAACAGGTGTGCAGTGGTATCTCAGTGTTATAATGTTTCATTATTTGTAAGTAATTCTTCACTGAATATTTTTTTTCTGGAAGAGGAATTACCAGAAAGGGTATATTCACTTTGGTACATATTGCAGAACTGCCCTCTGGGGAAGTTCCACAAATTTATATTTCCACTGGGAATACATGAAACGTGGTACTCACTCCTTCTAGCCCTGACCATTATAATAAAAAAATTAATTTGGTAGGTAAGAAAATGTTATTTTTGTATAAAACTTTAAAATTTTCTAATGATACTGAACTTCTTTATGTTTAGGAACTATTGGGTCATCGGGAAAGTCAGACACATTTTTGCATTGAAAAACATAGAAAAATACATCATGACTTTCCCGACGACGCAATATATTATTCTGAGACTACTTGTCTTTGTCCTTTGAATGTTTTTTGGGAAGTTATTGATTTGTGCAAAGCTCTTTATGTTTTAAGGCTATCAACTCTTAATCAGGGATATTGTAAATATTTTCCCTAGTTTTTGACTTGACTTTTAAGTTTTTTATAATGTTTTTGATGTTTTCATTTTTTTTTGGTAGTCAAATTTATCAGTTTTTTTCCTTTATGGTTTGTGCCTCTGTGTTATACTTAGGATGTCTATTCCACTCCAAAGTTATATGGTCATTCATGCTTTAGTTCAGTTCTTCATGTCCATATTTTAATTTCACAGGTATTTATTGAGTGTCTCTTATGGCGATGCTAGTCAATTGTGACACATAAAGTAATAATCTTGACCCTTTTGGAGCTTCAGTCTAGTGGAAAATAGACTTTCAGTTCTTTAAAATTTGCGCAAATAAAATTAAAACTGTGGCAAGTGTTATGATGGAGAGGTAATTGGTAATATAAAAATGTCTAATGAGGGTAACTGACCTATTTGGGGGAGGTCTGAGATGGCTTTCCTAAGGAAGTGACTTGGAACTAAACCCTGAAGGGAGGCTGTAGTTATATCACAATAAGGAGGTGGCGTGGGAGTGCATTTCAGGCCCTGGCAGAGGCCATTGTGGCTCAGGCACAGAGATCAAGATGAAGCACGAATACATCAAGATTATGGAGGAGTTTTGAAGCTAGACTGCTTGTAGGTCCGGTACTATTTTGAATTTTTTTTTCTTTTAATTATTTTTTATTATGAAGTACACATTTTTTAGATATTATGGATTTTGAGTTTTTATTTTAAGAACAATAGAAAGGAACTAATGCCATTTAAGTAGTATGTTTAAAGTAGATGACATGATGATTTACTTTCTTTAAAAAATTTTTTAACTCTTGAATCCTTTTGGAGCCTACTTTTAAGGGCCTATGAATTTTCTTTACGACTGTTTATTTAATCTTGTAGTCTCTGTGCTGCAGCTCCTGTTGCTTCTTCTTTTTTGTTTCCTCCTCCTCTTCCTCCTTTTTATTTTATTATCCAGTCCTTCATTTTCCCATTGATCTGAAGTGCATACTTAACCGTCTAATAAAATTTTGTATATAACTTGTGTCTTTTATGCAATAAATGTTTTGATAGGACCTATGCTTGCATTTTCTTAGTCTTATATGAAAGGAAATCTGTTCATTTCTGATGTAGGCCATATTTATCCCTATTCTTGGTGTCTTTATTCTGGGTTTACCTTGTAGGTTTTATTGTCTTTTTTTGGCCTTTTAAGCTAGAGGGCTGAGTGCTGTGTACTGTGTTACTGTGGTCTTGACTGTTTATGATCTGTTATCCAAAGCAGGGATTTTCTGATCTCTTGTCCTTGTTTTCATTTTCTAAGGGTGAGAATTTATTCCCGGATGATCTGAAAACAATACCGGTAATTTCCAACACAGCAGTTTGCACACCATAGAGCCTACTGCTTGTTTTTTTAGGTTTAGTGGAAGTGAAAAGTGGAATTGGTACTAGAAGTATTGGCATAAAGGGGCTCCCCATTGTCTTAGAAACCAGCATGAGGGAGCAGTTTGCTTCCCTTTGTGTGCAAAGCCCAGATTCAGGGTGGTGGCGGGGGTGGGGCTCAAGGGAGCGGTATTTTGGATAAGTGGATGAAATTCTCCTGTCTCACCCTCCTCCTCATTCATTTAGGTCTCAGGGCTTCAAATGAGAGTTAGGAGATGTTTCTACAGTTTTTTTGTAGGTCATTGAGCCATCTGTTGAGTTTCTAGGACTGTGAAAATGTCACTGAGAGAACAATGAGCAGAAATCATGAACAATACTTGTTTTCTGCCATTGTCATTCAGAAATCCTTTTTAAAAACTTCCTTCCACCCCTGTCTGAGATGTCTGGGAGATACCCTGTCTGCCGAATAGCTCCTTGGCTTCAGTGTCACTTGGGGCTGAGTCATTTGAGTGAGATGTTAAGGTCACTGACTGAAGAGACTTTATTGGTTATGTGAAAATGGCACTGATGCTTGTACAGGTTGGATATTGTTGATGGCTGATGTTAATGGTGTCTTGGGCTAAAAACTCATGTAGCATATGTGGCATCAATTTGATCGCATATAAAGCTCTATAAGCATCCTCTTTGGTCTAGTGAGTTATCAGCCTGAAAACTTCTCCAGACAGTTATTTTGCAAATCAGAGTTTAGATGCAGATGTCTACTAACCCAACAATTTGGTGTAATTTTCTACCATGTTTTCTTGGTAACTGCTTCGTCCTGCTAAGTAGGATGGCAATTTGGTAGTGCCTACAAGTATAATTTTGTTGCTGAGTGTAATGAAAACACCTATTACCATTTGTAATGTTCTATTTACTTGTTTACTTGTTTATTGTCTGTCTTTTCAACAATCTCTAAGCAGTGGACACATCTGTTTTATTCTGTGCTGTTTGCCCAGAGCCTAGTGCAGTATCTGACATGTGATAGATGCTTCATACCTATTTGCTGAATGAATGAATGAATGAATGAATGAACTTGAGAGTCACAGTACCTTCAGGCTATAGGGGAGTTATAGACTTATGTTTTTGACTTTTGTTTGCTAACCCACAACTTCGATTAACTGAATTCTATTACAGTAGAATCATTGCATATAATCCAGACTGTTGAGCAGGATTTGAAGAAAATATTGTTTCTGGAGAAGATCCATTATTTATTTACACGTGAAATGCATTTTCTCATGACTTGCAAAAGCAATTGTTAGCTTCTAGCTTATCTAAATCTGACTCCTAGAAAGCAGTTGTAGTAAAACATAAAAGCCTGTGAGAAAGAAGGGGATTTTCTTCTTTTTGGCCCCACCACACCAACTTTTCTGGGGCTTGGAACCAAGCCAGGAAAATGGAAACAGTTTTGATAAGGTGGGATGGATATTTGGAGATGTTTCTGGGTTCTAGGGTTGTGCTGAGACACTTTAGTCTCAGGCTGAATCTGGGAGTGCCTTTCTCCTGATTCTCTGAAGAGCAGATATCCTGCCTCACTGCCATTAGAGCCCCACCATGCTCCCCTGAAGGAACAATGCAGTGAAACCAAATGTGGGGGACTCTGGGTCAGCAGCAGGGGAAGATGAGGGGGATCTTAGGGTTCCGGCCAAGGAGTAAAGACACTTAAGGAACTACTGGGATGCAGAAAAGAAGGACTTCCCTGTGCCTCTCAAAGTGATCATGTTCGGAGATGGTGATTTAGGGAATAATAAAAGAACTCTTTTGTACCATCCTCTGTACTCTGTGCTTCATCTTTTTTTTTTTTTTTTACATTTTATTTATTTTGATGTTCAGTATTTTGTTTATATTAATTTCAGGTGTCCAGCATAATGGTTAGACATTTATATAATTTAAGAAGTGATCCCCTTTGTGGAGTACAGCATAGGGAAGATAGTGGTATTGTAACAGCTATGTAAGATGTCAGAGGGACAGTAAGCTTGGGGGAGTTATCACTTTGTGAGGGGTGTAAATGTCTATTATGTTGCTTTGTACACCTGAAAAATAAATAAATAAATAAATAAATAAATAAATAAATAAATAAATAAATGTTCAGGAAAAATGAAAAAAAAAAGAAGTGATCCCCCTGATTAGTCTAGTACCCACCTAGCACTACACATAGTTATTATCATATTATTGGCTATATTCCCCTATGCTTTACTTTATATCCCCATGACTGTTTTATAACTACCAGTTGTACTTTTAATCCTGTCACCTTTTTTTACCCTGTCTCCCAACTCTTCTCCCATCTATCACCCCTAAATCTAGTGCCCATCTGACACCATACATAGTTATGACAATATTATTGATTATAGTCCTTATATTATAGCCTACATCCCCATGACAATTGTAGAACAATCAATTTGTTCTTCTTAATCCCTTCCCATTTTTCACTTACCCCCAAACCGCCTCCCGTCTGGCAACCATCAGAATGTTCTCTGTTATCTATGAGCTTGTTTCTGTTTTGTTTATTTTGTTCTTTAGATTCTGCATATAAGCGAAATCATATTGCATCTGTCTTTCTCTATCTGACATACTCCATTGAGCACAATACACTCCAGGTCCATATATGCTGCTGCAGGTGGTAAGATCCCCCGCCCATCCATGGCTGAGCAAAATATACATTGTATATATGTACTATACCTACTCTTTATCCATTCTTCCATTGATGGATACACAGGCTGCCTCCATATCTTAACCATTATAAACAATGCTGCAGTGAAGATATGGATGCATTCATCCCCTAGAAGCAGTCTTTGGATAAATACCCAGAAGTGTGATTATTGAGTCCTTCTTTGTCTGTTATTAGAGACTTTATTTTAAAGTCTGTTTTGTCTGGTACAAGTATTGCTACTTCTGCTTTTTTGTTCGTTTGTTTCCATTTTCGTGAAATATCTTTTTCCTATCCCTTTACTTTCAGTCTGTATGTGTCTTTTGATCTGCGGTGAGTCTCTTGTAGGCAGCATATGTAAGGGTCTTATCCATTCAGCTACCCTATCTTTTGATTAGAGCATTTAATCCATTTACACTTAAAGTAATTGTTGGTAGATATGTAGTTACAAGTATTGCCATTATTCGTATTTTAGATCTCTGTCTCTCTCTCTTTTCTTTTTGCCTGAAAGAAGCCCCTCTAAGATTTCTTGTAATACTGGTTTTGTGGTGAGGAACTCCTTTAGCTTTTTCTTGTCTGGGAAGCTCTTTATCTGTCCTTTGATTGTAAATGACAGCCTTGCTGGGTAGAGCAATCTTGGTTGTATGTCATTGCTTTTCATCACTTTGAATATTTCCTTCCACTCCCTTCTGGCCTGCAAAGTTTCTGTTGAGAAATCAGCTGATAGTCTCATTGAAGCTCCCTTGTAGGTGACTAACTGCTTTTTTTTTTTTCTTTTTGCTGCTTTTAAGATTCTCCTTGTCTTTAACCTTTGGCATTTTAATTTTGATGTGTCTTGGTGTGGGCCTGTTTGGGTTCATCTTGTTTGAGACTCTCTGTGCTTCCTGGGCTTATCTATTTCTGTTGCCAGGTTAGGGAAGTTTTCTGTCATTATTTCTTCAAATAGGTTTTAAACCCCTTGCTCTCTCTCTTCTTCTTCTGGTACCACTATAATGTGAATGTTGGTATGCTTGATGTTGTCCCAGAGGCCCCTTAAACTATCTTTATTTTTTTGGATTCTTTTTTCTTTTTGCTGTTTTGATTGGGTGTTTTCTGTTACCTTAGCTTATAAACTGCTGATTTGATTCTCTGTCTCATCTAATCTGTTGATTCTCTCCAATGTATTCTTCATTTCAGTTATTGTATTCTTTATTTCTAACTAGTTCTTTTTTATGTTTTCTATCTCATATTTTATGTTTCCTATCTTTGTTGAAGTTCTCCTTGAGCTTACTGAGCATCCTTATATAACTAGTGTTTGGAACTCTGTGTCTGGTAGATTGCTTGTCTCCATTTTGTTCTTTGTCTAGAGCATTGTTCTGTTCTTTTATCAGGGGCATGTTTCTTTGTCTCCCCATTTTGGCTGCCTCTCAGTGTTTGTTTTTATATAGGGATGCTATGCCTCCTGGTCTTTGTTGGGTGGCCTTATGTAGTAGATGTCCCTGGTCACCAGAGCTGGGTATTCCTGGTATGTCCCTTATGTGGGTTGTGTGTGCCCTTCTGTTGTAGTTGAGCCTTGGTTGCTGTTTGCACACCAATAGGAGGGATTGACCCTTAGGCTGACAGGTTGTGAGGACTGGCTGTGACTATAGTGGAGGAGCTGTTGTGCAAGGGCAGACCCAGAGCAGGGTTTGCTTTAGCAGGGCTTTGGTGCCTTCCCAGTCTGTCCTTTGGGTATGTCATCCTTGGAGGTGGCTGGGTGATGCTCTGGCTTGGTCCAAAGCTGTTCACCAGGAATGCTGGTCCTGGGAAGTCCTGGGAGGGGCTCCATTGCAGGCCAAGTTTAACTGTAGCCTGTGCCTTGCCCCAGGCCACCTGGTATGAGCTACAAAGCAATCTGCAGATGGCTGCTGCTCACACTGGGCTTGAAAGTGCCTGGAGAGGCCAATCTGCAAATTAAGGTCCACTGTTGCTAGTGCCAGGTTAGGGCTGCCCAGCCAGAGGTACGGGACATGCTAAAGCCAGATGGTGCTTGTTTGGGTTTTGTGAACCTTTGAGAGATTTTATGAAAGTCTGCAACATGAGCTAAGACAGGTTGTTTGTACAGAAAAGCCACTGGAAGCAGCTTGGGTGTGCCTGAAAGTTGGGTGGGGCGTGGTCTCAGGGAATCACTAGGGTGGGGCAGATGAAAAGTGATAGCCAGGTTGATGGAGACTCAGATATGGCGTCTGCCGGCCTCTGCACACTGGGAGGGCTCAACAAAGAAAAAATGGATTCCACCAGCTCCTCCCTCTGGGAGATAGCTGCTCCTCCAGTCCTTACCCTGAAGTTAGATAACTCAGTTTCTCTCTGTATGTCCTCTGGTGCCTTTTGAGCTGCTGCCCCAGTGCTGGAGTTCAGAGCAGGTGAGTTCATCAGTAAGTAAGTCCGTGCGTGGGCTCTTTAAGAGGAGGCCTAGGACTGCAGCTGCCCTTCAGCTCACTCAGCCATAATCTCTGCTGGTTTTCACAGCTAGAAGTTATGAGGATTTCTCTCCCTGGCAGTGAACCCTGGTCTGGGGAGCCTGGTGCAGCGCTGGGACCCCTTACTCCTTAGGGGAGAACATCTGCAACTGAGATATCTCTCCCAATTTTTAATGATCACACGTGGGTGTGGGACCTGCCTGTTCTATGTCTGTGCCCCTTCCTACCAGTCTTGAGGTGTCTTCTGCATGTTTGTAGTTGTAGAGCTTAGGGTCAGCTAGACTTGATGTGATTCTCAATGATGGTTGTTCTGTAGTTTAGTTGTTATTGATGTGGTTCTGATAGGAAATGAGCACAGTGTTTACCTACTCCACCATCTTGACCGGAAATCCCTGTGTTTCATCTTTTAATAGTAAGGCTTTTCTGCTAATGGCCTGTATCTCTGTTTCCTCTGAAGTTGAAAATTAGGTCATCTTTTGTGAGTGTGACAGATGGAGGCTGTCTGGAACGTTTGGGGAGAGTGGAGAACGTAAGAAATAGTTGTCACGGAAGTGGAGCAGAGAGCTGCCTAGGGAAAATCTGGAAGTCTTTCCAGGCAGCTGAGGGCCTGAGGGCTACTTTGGGGGATAACATGTGCCCGGCATAAAACTGGGTGTACAGCATCACATCCTCCAAGAAGCATTCTTTGATCATAAATACTCAATTCTAACTTTCAACTTAAATATCTCTCTCTGGTACTCTTTTTTTTTCTTTAAGATTTTTTTTATTGGGGAGTTGGGGGATGGGAACAGCGCTGGGGAATTGGGGGAAGGGGAACAGGCAAGTTGCTGTCGTTTTGTTCTTCAGTCTAGTTGTGGAGGACGTTGCTTCACTGGCCCAAGTTGGCACCATCATTGCGCTCTTCCCGGGCAAGGCAGATCAGTCGCCGGCTTCTGGACGGCTGCTCACTGCGGCTGCTGGCCGCTCACACTGGCTGCTGGCTACACACGGTAGCCCATGGCAGCCCACTGCCACATGGGCTGCAGCCTACGCTGTTGCCGGCGACTCACGGCAGCCCAGCTCCAGGTTGAGCTGTTGTTCAGCATCTTAGCTGTGGAGGGCAGTGTCACTGGCCCTCATATGTGGGATCTGAACCGGGGCCCTCTGGCATCCCAAGCCAGCTCTTAACCAACGCGCCACTTGGCTGGCCCATCTCTCTGGTACGCTTATGTCAACCTGGCTATACCTCGTAATTCTTATCATTTTGGGCTGAAATATTGGTTTCCTGGATCTCCTCAAGGACACGGTATGTCTTCTTTACTGATAGGACCTAGTACTGTGCCATCTTCTATTAGGCCCTGGGTAATATTTGAATTAACCGAAACAGAGAAGAGAAGGGTGAGAGGTGATTCGAGATGGTGTATTATAATGGAAGTTGGAGAACAGAGAATGTTAAGAAAAAGTGATAACCAATAGAAAGAAATACTCAAACTAATCTAAAATAATAGTGAATGTCAACTATAATTGAAAAATAATAATAAATAATTTAAATAAATAAAATTAAATTAAAAAGAAATACTAGGAAAATAAAATAAAATGAGAAGTATTGCATATGGTATGAAGGGACTCACTGATGACCATGGAGAGGAGAGTTTCAGGCTAGATTTGCATCCTGAAGCCAGATTGCAGAGGCTTATGTAAAGAATGTATGACTAAATAAAATATTTCCTCAAAATCTAAAGTAGTTTTTAATTCATATTGATTCTCTTCCAAGTGAAGCAGTAATTATTGTACATCTAAGTTTAAAAGAAATTTATTATCATGTTTATCATTTAAAGAAAGTTATCAAATACTATATTTAGATGACTTGAAATTGAATAGTACTGCAGAGATGTAAATCTTTATGTACTATGGGGAAAATTATACATATATAAAAAAGCATATTAAATTGAAGTATTTGTGTGCTCTGGATTGTCATCTAGAATAGAGTTTCAGCAGTAAAGAGAAGCCAACTTCTGCTATGTGGTGTCTATAAATATTAGTCTTTCTACTTCCTAGGGTGAGTGGTTCAAAATAGTTGTGTTTTCTATAGCCTGTCACTTTTTAACAATAGCTTGAAATTTTTTGATCTTTTAAAGTCTCACAAATGTTTGTGAAAAATGGTATGTAATTACTGTTTCTTTTCACTTAACTTGCTTCCTCTGTTCTTGACTATAAGTTATTGTGTTTCTTCCTAATAAATGAGGTGTGTGTGTGCCCTTAGTTGTTTTCATTGTGA
Organism: Hipposideros armiger; assembly: GCF_001890085.2. NCBI lineage: Eukaryota > Metazoa > Chordata > Mammalia > Chiroptera > Hipposideridae > Hipposideros > Hipposideros armiger. The sequence continues at coordinate 1,286,086 of NW_017731373.1, read as the reverse complement.
AACTTATTTTTCTGGTCCCTGAGGTATTGCTTTCCTTTGCCTCTTTCTTAACAGATTCAGCAGGGTAGAATTGTTTACCTGGTCTGTTGTGACGGCGATGAGAGGAATATTTGGATTTCATTGAATTTCCTAGTTGCCTTTGGAGACAATGGACTTTTTATTGGGGAAAAAGACAGATATGTAGATTTTATCCAAATCAGAAATGTGAGTGTTTAGGACTGTCTTGCTTACATGCCAGCAATAAGTCGTGAAAGATTTAAAATTTTTACTGATCTTATTAGAAATTCTTCTCAGTCATTAATCGTTTTGAATGTAGCTAAAATTCCTTTAGCATCTTTTTATAGTTGACTGTATTTGGTCTTAAGCTGTAACAAATTACCAGAGCAGAAGATAAGAATTGGATGTTCTCATTGATCAAACATATACCTTTATGAACAAGATTATTGAAATAAATACCTAATAAATTATGGTACATTCTAGCAATGGAATTTTATTTCACCATTAAAAGTGAAGCTATAAAGAAAAATTTATTGCCAGAAGATGGTCTCTACAATATATTTTTAAGGCAATAAAGGTACAAAGTAGTATAAATTATATCATGACCTCATTTTTTGGTATTTATTTACCTGTATATTTATGAATAGAAAAGTCTAGAAGGATCTATGCCAAAACATTAACATTGATTACCTCTGAGTTTTAAAAATAAGGATGGCTCTCCTTTTATTACTAATAATATTTATAGAGACTAAAAATTAATAATAAATTTAATAGTGTTGGGAAGAAAGAAACTGTCTTCTACCCATCTAGGTTTTCCTGGCTGGTCTAATAATTAAATTGATGTGAGACAGATTAGCAAGAGAAAATAACCAAATTTAACTAGTATATATGTATATATAGGAACCCCGCATACATGAGAAATTAGAGACCCCATATACATGAGAGCTTCATGACAGACAGGGAAAATTAGGTATATATGACATTCTGAGCTAAGAATGAGGTCAGTCACCTTGGGGCTTCAGAGGTGAGGAAGGTCATTCACCAGATGATAAGAGCAGTTGTTCAGTAATTAGGTGTTTGCCCCACCCTATACATAGCTCACAAAAAGTTGTCTCTGGTAATAACTCTTATTATGGGTAAGGCCTCAAATTCAAATTCTTTAAGGGAGAGGTAAAAGTTTCTCTTGAGCCCACAGGGTCTCAGTTGCTTTCAGCTCCAAATAATTCACATGCCAAGGTGGGCACATCTTGGGGAGGCCTATTCTGAACCCCTTCAATAGGAAGAGCTATTTATTGTCTAAACAACTTTTAGTGAAAATTTCACATCTGTACTAATTTCGTAATTTCTCTTTTTATTTAGCTCATTTCTACTTCATAAAGATATATCTAGAGTGACCAAGAAAACAACTTCCCAATTGTGATTCACTTTGTAGGAAGTCACATCACTGTTAGAACTTGAATTTAAATTGGGATTGGAAAATCAAACTGATTATCAGACCAGGAAATAAGTATGGATGGAGACTTTTAAGCGGGAATTAGGATCTAAATTTATAATATCAAGTGAAGAATTTGAGGTCAGTCTACCTCCACATGTCCAGGGCCTTTAACCAGTAGATGACTTAACCAAACTAGTGTCAGATTGCAGCCTGAGATTGCAGACTGAAATACACTTCAGAAAGGTAAGCAGGTAGACAAGGTCAGAGTACTGAGACTCTTTAGTTAGGTAAATCTCTAATAGAATTGACAAAGGAGCAAATCTTGTTTGACCTTTGAAAACTCAATAAGAACTGGGCAGGCCTCTGAGAGATCAGTGTAGCCCTTTGCTTTAAGGTCCTGTGCTCATCAGCGTAGCCCCTCAACTAGACCTTGACAATTGACCATCCTCCCAAACAACTGAATCACGCCTTCTTTCACCTTTACCTGGTGGTTCACACACCTCTTGAGAAATGGCCTGTGGGCTAGTTCAACCTAGAATATTATAGCATTGCTTGAATTGTATATCAGGTCAGTTGGTCAGTATACTTTGCTATGAGTATCATTTCTTGTTCAGTTTTTCTGGGAAAATGTCTGTGGATGCAATGCTGAATAAATTTGCTTGTATTATAATCCGTCTATATAGATAGAGGCTTTAACCGAAAAGAGCTTTTTTTTTTTTTAAGGAAAAACTATAAAAGTAACTTTTAGTCAGTAGTTTCTATGTGTTAATATGACTTTGACATAGACATTGAAGGATACGGGGATGTTAAAAAAGTAAGAATAGTAAATATCAGAGAAAATATAGTTTTGATCAGCAAAATTGGATTTAGGTTTATGAAATATTCTTTGGAATCATTAAAAAATATAAATATATGGATAAATCTTACAAGCATGTTGAGGGATAGAAGACCCCAAATGATGATATATTTACAATATAATTCTGCTCACATGCAGCTCAAAAACAGGTAAAACCAAACTATTGTTTGGGGATGTATTCAGAAGTGGTAAAACTATAAAGGAAAAGAAGGAAGTCATTTTCCTAAAAGTAATGATGATAATGAAGGAAGGAGGGATTTGTGATCTGAAAGGGCTCACATGTGCTCTTGGCGACTGACAATACTCTACTTTTTTACTCAAATGGCAGTTACACAGGTGCCGACATTATAATTATTTGTTACACTGTGTATTTATGTCTTATGCATTTCCTGTATCTGTTATATTTTCCAATTAAAAGGCTTTAAAAAGGATATAATGACCATAGCAAGTATGCAATCTTTGGTCTCAGATTTGAAGGGCTTCTATGTTCGTGTTATGGGTTGAATTGTGTTCCCCTCCCCAAATTCATATATTGAAGTCCTAAACCCCAGTACCTTAGAATTTGAGCTTATCTGGAGCTAGGGTCTTCACAGAGGTCATCAGGTTAAAATGAGGTGATTAGGGAAGACCTTAATCCAATATAACTGGTGTCCATATAAAAAGGGGAAAGTTTGACTGAGGGAGGACATGGTGAAGAGACATAAGAAGATGGCCGTCTACAAGCCAATGAGAGAGGCCTGGCACAGACCCCTCCCCCTTCACAGCCCTCAGGGAGAACCAGCCTTGCAGACACCTTGATGATGGCCTTCTCGCCTCCAGCACTGGGAGATAATTTCTGTAGTTTAAAGCCATCTCATTTGTGGGAGTTGTTATGGCAGCTCTAGCAGAGTAATACAGTTTGGAAGACTAATAAAGGTTTTATTTTTTAATCAGTGGTTTTACTTATTACAATGACCTGTTTTGGGGTTTTTCAAAGTAGAGCAGGGACAGCTACTTTCCCCATGTGACTTAGGAATCTATAATTAAGGTGATTGAAGAAGGCTGGGTGCAAGGATGTGGTTTATTCTCAGATCATCTAGTTTTTGTTTAATATAATAGTTATCTAATTATTTTTCAGAGCCCTGACTACTATTTTTTCCTTTTTCTTTTTGTAAACACCTCGTTCATGTGGTGACTTCACAGTGGATTTCTTATTGGTGTTATTTAAGCAATGAGTTGTATTCCTATGTTAAACTCATCCATTGCATGAAGAACAGGCCTCACTTATGTTCCCTCAGATGATGGGAGCTGCACAGGAAGGAAACCCTGAATGATGTTTGACAGAATAATTCCACTCAATTGCCCCTCAGTTGCTGGTGTAGGAATTGGTTTCCTCGCTGCCGGTGAAGTGAGGCATGATCGTGTGAAAATGTAGCCCGTGGGGGAAGGATGTGCCTTTCATTTCTTTTTTCTCCTTGCTCCTGACTGGGAAATGGTGAGACTTGAAGTAGCCATCTGGGACTAGAAATGCAAGCTCATCCTGCCTGGGCTCGTTACCTCTGGACTATGAAATGTTAAGACGTAATATGGCTGTTGTTTAAGGCACTTTTCAGTTACTGTGTAATAATAGCACCTGCATCTATGACCCTAGCTAATGTATCCCAGTAGTTAGAAGAAGGTGAGGGCTATCAGTACCCCACCCCCAGTTATGAAGACAATGTTAACTTGTAAGAGGGCATAAAAATACATCTACAACCTATTTTGTAAGTTTCATAACGTCTATATCTCTGCCCATTTTGACATTTTTTTGCTTTGTTTAAGATGTTCACTTGAGGCAACTATGACAGCATTGTAGAGGCAGGATTCAGTTCAAGTTAGAGTTGGCATTGGACCATCACAATCATCCAAATAAACTGTGCCAAGTGCAGAATCCAGCCCGAGGCCCTGTTCCTGAGTCTAGCCTGCCGTGTGAACATGCGAGGCTCATGGAGTGGTGGGGTGCCCCTGAAGAATTTCCAGCCCTTTGACAAGCCTTGAACATCTTAAATTTCAGCAATACAAGTGTGTTTCTAATATCCATGTTGATAACTGACAACCTTAACTCTTTATTAGCGGTAAAGATAGCTGAAACACTTATAGTAGCTGTCTCTTAATGTGGTCTTTTGATTAACTGACTAAACTTGTACTGTGTTGTAAAGGACATTTCCGACCACCTAACAATAGCTGTCGTCCTTTCCTGATACTTATCTCAGCTTCTTGCTGTGTCTTCTCCTGCTTTCTTTTATATGCTTCGTTTCCCTTAGAGTCCTCAGAGCTTTTGAGTTTTCTTGGCTTCTGTTTTAGAGTTTCAGTTTTTACTTAATTTTTTTCTGTCCTTCCACTACATGACAGCTCTCTCTGTGTGTGCTGTATTAAAATACCCTGAGAAAGGATCTTATTGAGTTGCTTCATGACTATTCAGTACTTTATCCCTCCTGGGGTCGAGCTCTTGTGCCTGGTCACCTTGAGGCCAGTGGTCTTTCTCACATCCAGTCTAGATCTGACACCTTTAAGTCAGGCAGCAACCCCTGGGCCAGTAGTCAGGGTTGCAAGATAAATTTTTCAAAGGTTGAAAACTTGTGCACAAGAAACTGTTTCTGGACCCTTTGTTCTTGAATGGAGGGCAGATACCAAGCTTCTAAGACTCCTCTCCAATACTTTCCTTGATGCTTGAAACCGAACAGTGACATAAAGGTCATAAACCAGATAGTCTGGTAACATTCTGACAAGTGTAGTTAATTAAATCCACAAAACTAATGTTTATAGAGCGTCTGCCAGACATCATGCTAGACTAGTCATCAAGCCATCCAAACTGCTGAGTGTAGTGGGGGAGACATGTAAACAAACAATGACAACAGCTTGAGGAGAAAACTACCGTTTGCTTCTCTCCATGTCATGGATTAATTAGGACAAGGAGAGGGGGGAGGCCTTCAAAGAATCTAACCACAGACATAGGCCCAGGATTTGTGCCTGAAAGGAGGAAGATAAGTAATACGCTGTAGCCTTTATTTGCACAAAAGGTAGTTATAATAGGAGCTAAACTTATAAGGATGCACACTTTTGTCTTGTCCTGTGAATTTCTTTCTTTCTTTTTTTTTTTAAAGATTTTATTGGGGTATTGGGGGAGGGGAACAGACAAGTTGCTGTCCTTTTGTTCTTCAGTCTAGTTGTGGAGGACGTTGCTTCACTGGCCCATGTTGGTGTTGTGATCATTGCGCTCTTCCGGGCTGAGGCAGATCGGTTGTTGGCCGTTGGACGGCCGCTCACGGTGGCTCGTGCGGGCTGCCAGCCACTCACAGTACCTCATGGCAGCCCACTGCAGCTCCACTGCAGCCTACGCCATTGCCGGCAACTTGCGGCAGCCCAGCTCCAGGTCGAGCTGTTGTTCACCATCTTAGCTGTGGAGGGCGCAACTTCACTGGCCCTCATGTGGGATCCGAACCAGGGCCCTGCTGCTCAGAGCTGGCGTCCCAAGCCAACTCCTAACCAAAGTGCCACTTGGCCAGCCCTTGTGAATTTCTTATAGCAGTAAATGTAAACAACTTTTTGTAATCACATTAATGTGGGTTTGAAGAACCTACCTTAATCAACATATAAGAGCTATGTGTTCACTGTAATTAAAAATGTCATTAATATATCCTGATAGTTAGAAAGTATTGAGTCTGTCATTTTGCTACAGTAAATGATTTTTTGATGCTGGAATTCACTGGAAGGAATTCATAGCATTTAATCTGGAGGATTTAGGCGTTCTCTTGGGTACTGTAGAATTTAATAATCTATTAAGCGGCTTTTGATTTCTCTCTGTACTTGGAATGCAATGATGCATCCCCTTAAGGATTTGGGACCAAGGGGTATACGATTGCTCTCTGAGAGTTAAGCAGAGCAGAGACAGAATGACTGCAGGCTTGCCAGGCAGACTGAACACAGGACGATGATTTAGGAATGTGTCAGTAAGTGGGGTTGGTCAGGTGTCCCAGGACAGAAAGATGTCTAAGGATGAACGCGGCCCTGCCTAAGTGTAGATAGGAATGCATTAAGCTGCTTTAAACTAATGCTGATTAAACATTCAAATCATTATAAACTCTCTTTAGTTGGATTTTCTTTGTCAAAACACTTGTGTATTAAACAGGACTTCTTTTTGTTTGCAGGAGATAGAAATCCACCTCAAAGTGGCTTACCCAAAGAAGGGAGTTCATTGTCTCTCACAAATGAAAAGTTCAAGGGGAGATGCTGGTCTCAGGCATGGCTTGACTCTGACGTTAACCGATACTGTGAGGCAGTGGCTCTCTATCTCTTTGTTCTGCTCACCTGTTTGGCATCATTTTCAGTCAGCGCTCTCTCCTTGAGATGGCTTTCTGTATCTCCCATCTCCTATCCTCAAAGGTTAACAACCACACCAATTACTGGGGTGATTTCAGCCCTGGGACTGGCCAGTCCTGGGACAAATGCCCATCCAAACATCGAAACCATAGGTTCTCTTAATGGGGAGTGAGTAGTTCTCAAAAGTAAAATTTTGTAATCAGAATAAAGGAATAGGTAGAAATGGCAGCTTCCCTCTCTAGTTCTAGTATTTTGTTTCCATGTGATGTGATGTACCTACAGGAAGAAAATGCACTTGCCTCCTATGTTAAGTGTTTCCAGGCTCCTTGACAGAGTTTTCCCTGTAAATTAATACATCCTCTCTATCTCTTTATCTCTGTCTCTATCTCTATCTATCTCTATCTCTATCTCTCTCAGATCACAAGTAGATCTTACAAGTTATGATTGTGTGAATTTGCCCCCCAAAAAGGGTCTATTCTGAATATGGCAACTAATAGGGTTCCAGAGCCTTCCAGACTGAGATGCAAAGTCTGGACTTGGGCGAGGTCTGAGGTATGAGACCCTTAGAAGTCGTCTTTTCCTTGCTGTTCGCCATGGCTTTTGCCTTTTGAATCCCCACACTGATCACCACACTGTGTGCGTGGTATGCCAGTTTTTTAGAAAGGGCAGGGCAACAGGAAGATGTGAATTGCCACAATAGATCAGACCTGTCATCCAGCCAGCTTTGTATTTAATATAAATACTCTCCAGAGGCTTCTGATTTGACTTGCTCTTTGAGAAATAGCACTATTATTTTTCCCGTTCCTATTTCATGCTGTGCAAATATGACTTTGGATAGAATTCATTTGCCACAAATGGTACCTGTGGAATGTGAGGTAATTTTGCAACAGTGGGTTGAGACTTTCTGGGGGTTCGTTTCCTGGAGTATTTAGGGCAGAGGGACGGGTTGAGTATGGAGGTGAGATAGGTGTGTAAGCTGTGAGAGGAGGGTGGGGTGGCAGTTCAGGCCTAGCATCTATCTCCCTGTTTCTCTCCCTATTCTCCTTCTAACAGTGAAGGACTCCTGTTTCTCAGCCCAAGGACGCATGAGACCTCATTAACCTCTCTTGCCTGCCCCTGATGGTAAACACTTTAATCTGGTCTGTCAAGGGCTGGTGAGGCTCAGGGAGGGAGATCAGCTTCTGCTGGGGATTGGGCCGCACTCCCAGCCCAGCTCTGAAGGGAGCTGTGCCAATTCTTCTGAGGAAAACTGGTCATTTTCCTGTCATGCTGGCCATAGTCTCTAGGGTGCCTACTTTGAAAACTGCTTCAGGCAGTTTCTCTGTTCCTTTATCTTTGGATGTCCTTTGCCTAGCAGAGGCCTGAAACCTGGGAGCATGGGGCTCCCTGGTTGGTGGATGAATTGAATGCTGTGAGAAGGCCTGCTTAAGGCTTTCTAGATGTTTTATTACCAATTTACCTGTCTTTCTGAAGAAAATTTACTGTGTCTTAGAATATGAAGGATCGCGCACGAAGGTTGATTGAATACTAAGGAGAGCAGCATGAAAGTGACATTTCTGTAATCACCTCTGTTGTCAACAATATTAATAGTGTACATTTGTGTAGAGCATTTTCTATGGAGTATATAACTTCTTTTATATTCACATTTACATATACACTAAAAATATATTACAATATTTCTAGATTTATCCTTTTGGGTAAACCCTTAAAGCGTATCTTGCGTGTTCTATGTAGGAAATAATTTTTTTAGTCTAAGAAATTATGTGCATCTTAATCTGTAACATTATTCACTTGTAAATTTGTATTTAACAACTATTGGTGTCTAAAATATATATTTTTTAAAGATTTTTATTGGGGAATTGGGGGAAACGGAACAGACAATTTGATGTCGTTTTGTTCTTCAGTCTAGTTGTGGAGGACTTTGCTTCACTGGCCCAAGTTGGCACCATCATTGCGCTCTTCCCGGGCGAGGCAGATCAGTCGCCGGCTTCTGGACGGCTGCTCACTGTGGCTGCTGGCTGCTCAAGCTGGCTGCTGGCTACACACGGTAGCCCATGGCAACCCACTGTCACAGGGGCTGCAGCCTACGCCGTTGCCTGCGACTCACAGCAGCCCAGCTCCAGGTTGAGCTGTTGTTCAGCATCTTAGCTGTGGAGGGCAGTGTCACTGGCCCTTATATGTGGGATCCGAACCGGGGCCCTCTGGCATCCCAAGCCAGTTCTTAACCATCGCGCCACTTGGCCGGCCCTAAAATATTTCTTGATTATAGCAATATTTGATTATTAGAATCTAGAAAATATGGAAAAAAATACAGAAAAAATAAAAAAATAAAGATCACTGAAATGCCACTGATAGCAACTGTGACAACTTTCTGTTGTCATCGTTTTCTCTGTGTATGTGTATCATACTTTGAATTTTGAGGCCCTAATTTATATAGATACAGATATACTAAGTATATCTATATTAGATATGCCTCTATACATCCTAAATTTTATAATAAAAGTTATATTATTATTTGCATACATACACACGTGTATGCATGGACTGTCCGAGAAGGAAAAAGAAGCCAGTAGTAGTTGCCTCCGGGGAGGTGAATGGAGGCTAAGGGGAAAGGGTGTGAGGTGACTTACTTTTCAGTATTTACTCATGTGTGGCTTTGAATGTGTACCATGTGCACATATTACTTTGTCTAAAATTATGGATAAAATACCTAAAAATCACATTATAAGCAATGTCTCGTATCAGTAAGTACTATTTTCAAAACACAAATTTTAACTCCCACTTTATTTTCTCACGTTTGTTTTTCATTTCACTGATTCTGGTTTTGCAGAGCATTGGGTTTGCCAGTCTGGTTTTAATTCCATGTGTTTCCCTTGTTCTTTCTTGTTTATCCTGCTTTCCTTTAGTATGTACTTTTGTCTTTATGTATCATTCAATTTCTTTTCAAATTGGCCTGGTATTTCTTTATATATTTACAAAACATATAGAAATTGCTATTTTTTTTTGCTTGCTGTTATTCCTTTAGGCGGTTCTTCTTGCATACTATTGAAGATGTATGTTTTTTAAAAAAGTTCTTCAGGTTTTTGAAGGAGTTTGTTTTTAAGAAACAGAGTCTTCCTCTGGTTTCTGAGACTTGTAGTTTTGGAACAAAAGCAGAAAAAAATGTAAATGTTTCATTATCAGGATATTTAAATATAAAGATTCAGTTAAAACAGATGGTCATAAAAAGATGAGTAAAAAAATTTTGATGCACACTCTCCAGTCTTTCAATATAAGACTCAAATCTTTTCTGAGTCTGCAGTCCTCACCAGAGTTACTCATGAGCGCTCCTGCCGAAGTTGCACCTGTGATGCTTCGTTTATGCTTCCTTATTCCTGTTTCTTCACTAGATAAAGTACATAAAGACTCTTGTGAAGCATACTGAATGAAGAATTCTTCTGGAATTTTAATATCTCCCCCAATTCTTTACCCATCGTTAATTTGACAGAAATATTTTTAGTTACTTGCCTTTACCAAATCTTTCTAAAAGCATTTAACTTGGTTTCCATAGATATAATCACTCCCACTTTCTGTGGTTTTCATAATATTAAATTATATAATTGCGGTAACAAGTAGAGCTGGCAGAAACAGGTCTGGTAACAAACACAATTGGCTTTTGAGATCACACAACTCTATTCAGCTGGTGGGAACAGAGGGCAGCCTCCCAGCAGGTCCAGTGAGCATCACTCAGTATGTTTTGTGGAGGGAGTGAAGAGCATTGGCCATTTGGGTGGTCAGTTAAGTGAAGGCTAGGTTAGAGGAGGTTGGTAAGAGAGTGTTGAATATAAAGACACTGATGGATGGGGGGAGGCTCAGATGAGCGGAGGATAGTTTTATGTACAGTCTCTTGCCACAATGCTAAATTTCCAAGTCTTTTCTTTTTAGTTCCTGATACATTCTCTGTCATGTAAATAGGATGACCGGTCATTTCTTGTGTGATCATTCTTTGTAGTGATTAAAAATATTGTACTTCTTCATAGTGATTTCTATTTTTCATTTCAGAAAAATGTATGATCAAAGAAGGCGACATTTGAAATTTAGATTCCTTAGGCACAAGCACTACTCCTCTGCTATACTTGATTCCTAAGTAGTGATCCATTTTATTGATGCTAACAGGTTTCTTGAGCATAGTCACTTATAGAACAATGAGTAGGTCATTCATGGGTAGAGCAACCACTTGCTGTTTCGGTTTTTAAACGCTTACAGGAATAATAATCATCGTGATAAAAATATCTGTGTCTTGACTAACATTTTACAGGATGTGTTCAAGCCTTACCACTTTCTTGAGGAGGGAGGGATGGGAGGGAATATACCATTTTATACATTTATAAGATGAGCCTCAGAGGTCAAATGATTCGCCCAAGGTTCTGCAGTGGCTGAGCTCCTCCGACAAGTGTTCAGGAGTGCTCACAGTTTCTCTACCAATCCATCTGCAGTCTTAGCTTAAGACTTGATACTTCAGGACTTCTGCCACTGTTTATGCCGTTTGGGTAATAGTGCCTTGCTTTTAGGACTGAAAAATCGAATAGACTCTTCTTTTTCAGACTACCACTTCTCACTGTTGGAAGGACTTGGGTTCTTTGTTCGCAGATATTTTTTCTTACCTTCAAAGATTATTTCAGCTCCAAGGAAACTGTGTGGCAGTGGGCTGATTTGGTACAAGAGGCAGCAGCTGGTTCCCAGGCAAGTCACTAAGCTTTTATTTCTGCTCAGTTTTGATGAGCAGCCTGGAAGCTGGCCTGTTCTCTCTTTTATCACCAGGGTTGCCCTTCAAATAAAAATGAATGCCCTGGGAGGGAAACTTATACAAGCAAAACTAAAAGTGTCAAAATCTGTTGGCTCATGATACATTTGTGTAGTTTTACAAACTCAAGGTTTTCAACCAGATAAGTCATTTTGTAAAAAATGCTCCTAGTTGGGTGTGGAGGGGCGCTTGGCTATGTGTGTGATTAACTGAGCTACAAGGTGACTGCCCTAATTGAAGAGTAATCCATTTGTCTCCCATATGTGTAATGTGGGCAGTTCTGTAGAACTCCTTTGCAGGAATCTTTGAGGATTACTGAGTTTGTGGGTACCTTTTCTGTTGCCAGAAGGAATTAGAGGCTGCTGCAGTGACTAGCAAATTACCCTTTTTACTGCCCTCCCAATCATTCAGTGTTTGCCAAAGTGTGATCCCGAACTGCCTGTATAGCATCTCTTGGGGCAGGGCCTGGGATTCTTAATTTAACCAAGCTCCCCAAGATACTCCAAAATCTGACAACCACATTCTCCTTTCTCATCTCTCTTGTTTGTCTTTATCACAGGCAGTTGAGATACACTCAGGCCAAATCGCTTTGTGGAATGGAGTGGGGGAGGATACAGGGGAAAGATCTCAATAAGGTAGAGAAACCGTTGAAGTTCTTGGCTATCTCTGTTAGACTTCTATGTCTTTCTACCAAGCACTGTCTGGCCACACCTCAGCCTGGCCTGTTTTCTGCCCTGGGTCATGCTGTCTGTGGTTTATGAGAAATCTTTTAATAATTATAATCATCTGTTATTTGTCTGGTCTGCTTGGCAGGCCAAGAACTCTGCCACCTCCTGATCCCCAGCTTCAGTTGAATTATATTGGATATAGCTAGCTGTCTCTAGGCCGGATGTTTGAATTCGTCTCGGATCTATTGCCTTCCATCCAGAGCATTACAGTCTTCCACCTCCCACCCTATCCCATTATATACACAGCATATTCTTAAATTCCAAACAATTTTCACAATATTCTTTTGTTTTGTTTTGTTTTGTTTTTGTTTTTGTTTATGTCTAGCAGTACATGTTCCTCGAAATTCTATTATGATGTTAAGGTGTTTGTTTCTTCTACCAAAGCTGATTTGAGTTATATGGTAACTGAATTATTTCCTAGGAGCAGGAGGCCTGTGATATGGAGGAAGGAGGAAGAAGAATAGTTTTCTTCCTTCTTCCTAGGACAGGAATGACTTTAGGCAACAGTAAACAGGAAGAAATGATTTTTTGCTCTCTCCTTCCGTTTCGCTAGTTCCATCTTTTCTGGCCTCTGTTTTTGAAGTTCGGTGATCAAGCTGAGATGGGTGCTGTGTGGGGTGCTCTGGGCTTGTTCAGCTCCAGCTGCTGCTGCCTTCCAGCCAATACCACCACTGATGCAGCCACCAAAGACCCAATGGACTGCTGTGGCCTTCTAACTTGGTGGACTGATCCTCAGTGTATTCATGTAGCTCAGTGGTCATTGGCGCATTGATAGCTGGCCCTGAGGCTCTTAGCTCCTAATCCAGAAAGCTGGGTTATGTGCCTCCTGAAGATCCTTTGGCATTTAACATTTCAAGATGTGTAATTTCCTTTTCTCCTTTAAGTTGGAGGTGAGTCCTGGATAGGGGTAGGGGTTGCGGGGTGGGGAAGTGAGTGGGGTGGGAGGAGGGCCGTCCTAGGCATCCACGAGCAGACTCTAATGGTTATCAAGAAATTATTTTTTTAATTGCTCCTCTTCTTGCTTATCAATGAAAAAATTCTAGGAGTTGATGGGGGCAATTAGACGTAGGCAGCAAGGGTTTAATGAGGCTGAGCATGCCAGCTTTTAAGATTTATGGGCTTAGACACATACTCTGGAAAGCGAAAGCCCACTGATGTTTCTGATCTTCTAGTTCAGTTCTCTCATGTGGTCCTTTACCTAGTGTACCAAGAAAACTAATGACTCAGAATTGGATACAGTTGGAGGGCCCACGTATATTTTATAGGAGCATCAGAGTGTTCTCATATCAGGCTACTCTTTTATGAGATCTATTAGTCACTGACTTATTCAGCATGTCTTCCATATTCAACCTTGGCCATTTAGAAGAAAAGAGCTTGTAGGATGCCGTGTAGTTTCTAAGGGCCTACTTTCCAGATTGTTCTGAAGTGCTCCCAAATTATTAAGGCTCAATCATCAATATTTACTCTATGTAGCTGTTCACTGATAGGTGTTAGAGTGGAAAGCAATCTGATTAAATTCTTCATAGTCCAGTGAGTCCCTTGGAGGTAGTTGGATTTTTTTGTTTTTTAACAAGTAATGCTTATTAACTCAAATCTCAAACTGATGACATCCATCTGAAGCAATGAATCAATGAAATGAGCAATTTCAGACATTCTGGACAAAAGTGAAGAAAATATAAAAGAATGTATGACGGTTTGTTCTTGAGGTGTAATCTAAGCTGTTTCTGCTTTTTCTTATTTTTTTTCTGCTACTTTTGGACTCATATCATCTCTACATATCCAAAGTGACTATGGTAATTAGGGATAGGTGAAGTGGGGGAAGGGAGAATGGCCAGGGCTATTGAGTACGCATTTAGGGTTGACTGCCATAGACCTTACACCTGGAAAGGTGTATGGTGAGGGGAGAGGGGATTTCAATGCACTGTAGTGTGTGTGGGGCTTCTCATTAAATTGCCTTATATAATGAGCCTTTAGCAAATCTCTTTATCTTTCAATACGTTATGCAAGGCATTATACCAAGCTCACACAAACTGTACCATGTAAATTGGATGTGGAACAGTATAAAATTTCTAAACATTGATGTATATGGAATCTTGTCCTTTTCTTGCATTATGTTGGAAGTAGGACTTAGGAAATAACAGAAAACCAACATGGTAATCAGTCTCTATTTCTCACATGGGTGGTAAGGACCAACCCACATCTATTTTAGTATTGTTCATGATTGTGTGTTTCTTCAGTTGGAGTCTTTACCAACTTTCTGAAAGCGGCACTGATTTTCACAAATTGGGGAACCTATTTTCCCTCTTGTGGGAGTGCTGTGAGAAATGAAGCCTTAAATATGGCTTTTTAGGGGCTCGCTTTTTAAAAAGCAGTGAAAGAAGAGTGTTTTTCAGTTACACTGACAATTTGTTTTCCTTTTAGTCATTTTGTTGTGCAAATTGTTAGGGACTGAAGGAGACCATGTTAGCTGAGGAGTTAGCTGCTTTGTTAATTTAATGTTTGCTGTTTCAAACATTTCCCCATTTGGGTGTGGGAACTCTGTGGTCCCTGAAACAGGGTTTGACTTTAGTATCTCAGGCTTGTAGAAAGATGGTTCGCCTCTCATATGATTAGAGACAAGAATAGCACAAGAAGTGCCCTGTTCATTCTCATTAACTGTGTCTGGCCAGGTGAAGCCACCGAGGAGGGCAGATGAGCACCATGTTGTTTCACAGTAGAGGTTAACAGTGGAAATGCTCTCTGAGGCTGAGGCAGACAGTTGTGTTAAACAGGTTCTTGGGAGCTACTTTTAGCTCTTTAAAAAATTTATATCTCAAAGCCCCAAATCTCCCTCCTGCGTCACAGCAGCTGGCCTACATTCACTAGAATATACAGTCTCTCATCTGATATTTATGGGGGGGTGGAGTGGGGCACCAGAGAATCGAAGGGGATTTAGCTATCATTTCAGTACCCCCCTACTCATTTCTAAGGCTGAAAAGATTCTTTCATGATTCTTAGGTATTATTTAAAGAGGAGAAAGACAACAAATCCACTCCCTGATGTTTCACACTCAATGAATTGAGATCTCAGAGCATCTTGCTACTAATAATTTATTCCTGTTTATTAATGCTGACTTATAAGGGGTTTAGTGTGTGTGGCAGGGAAGAGCTGCATAATTTAAGAACAAAGCAGAGTAAAGATTTTTTTCTGCACAAAGATAGGAGGCCCTAGCACGTATTGAAGAGTCATTTACAGCCAGATTGAACCTTTCCTGTGGTCAGGAAATACATCTGCGAAATAGGACTATAAAATGAATAATAGAACTACCACGTGACCCAGCAATCCCACTTTTAGGATTGAAGAAACCCAAAACACTAATTTGAAAGGATATATGCACCCCAGTGTTCATTGTAGCATTATTTACAGTAGCCAAGATATGGAAGCAACCACAGTGTCCATTGATAGGCAAATGGACACAGAAGAGGTGGTACATATGTACAATGGAATATTACTCAGCTGCCAAAAAATGAAATCTTACCACGTGTGACAACACGGATGGACCTAGAGGGGATTATGCTAAGTGAAATAAGTCAGACAAAAAAAAAAAAAGACCAATGCTATATGATTTCACTTATATGTGGAATCTATAAAACAAAATAAACAAACAAAACAGAAACAAACTCACAGATACAGAGAACATTTTGACAGTTGCTAGATAGGAGGGGGGTTGGGGGGATGGGTGAAAAAGGTAAAGGGATTAAGAAGTACAAATTGCCGGTTATAAAAACAGTCACAGGGATGTAAAATACAGTATGGGGAAATATAGTCAATAATATTGTAATAACTACCCTGTTTCCCCGAAAATAAGACCTAGCCAGAAAACAAACCCTTATATGATTTTAGGTGCCAAAATATGGCAGCTTGGCATACTGAAAATTTTAAGCTGAAGGGGTTTGTGGAAAAGGCACCCTTCTCCCTGAAACAGGTCATAAAACCCTCATGTGAGGGGCGCGTGCCCTCCATATCCTGGAGGAATCATGCTACAGCGTATTCTCCGGCTAGGTCTTATTTTAGGGGGAAACATGGTATGTATGGTGTCAGATGGGTACTAGACTTATTGGGGGATCACTTTGTAAGTTATATAAATGTCTAATCACTATGCTGTGCACCTGAAACTAATATAATGTTGTATGTCAACTGTAATTGAAAAACTTTTAAAACTAGCTGGATGTTATCATTTATACACACTACTTTCTAGGTGTCTGATCTAATTTAGTTTAGAACACAAAGCTGAAACTTTTTATCAGATGCCTCTTATCAGTAAAAGCAAATAAAATCAGAATTCTGGGAATAGCGTGCAGCAGTAAATCAGGGAGAGGTAATGAAAAAACCAAATCATATCCGCAGCCCAGCTGATAGCTCATGATCAATATCAAAATAGCAGATGCCCTGGGTTGGATAGTTCATGGCAACGAGGATATAAATTATGTATAGTAACCATTTTCCAGAAGGCTAGTATTATATTTTAGCCCCAAGCAAAATTTGGTTTCTTGTTCTTTATGCAAAGCAAGAATAGAAGAGATTGTTAAGCTTTCATCTTAGGCAGTGCATTAAATTCCATAATCTAGCATTGACCTCATACTGTTTTATAGTGAGGTAAACTGATACAGAAAAAAGTCAGCCTACTTTAAGGTGACAGGAACAGAGCTACTGGCCTAATTAAACACATTGCAAATGGAAAATCAAGAATGAAATTACATCTTTATGTTCATTTTCTGGTGCCGTGGACAAGGATACATATGATTTTGCTGAGATCAGGAAATAGGAGCTTTTCTGTTCTACAGCCTGCAGACTGAAGGGGGAAGGCAGGCGGGTAGGAAGGGGAGCGAGATACAAAGGAAGGAAAAAAAAAAAGACAAGTTGCCTCCTGTCTGCTGTGATTCAAAATAATTTGAAGTGTGAGGTTTATTTGTGGCGGTTGAGACTGTTTCATACTATGGAAGTGGGTCTACAATGTCCCACATTAACGCTAGCCGTTAGTGTGCTAGAAACAGCAGTGGAAGTAGATGGGGCTCATTGGTTACTAATTTCAACCAATATAAGGATCTTTTTTACAGTTTCTCTACAGGAGATAAGGTCACCTTGGTTTGAACATTTTCACAACATTATATAATTTCTTTGTTTACCAAAAGATCAGTTGTCTAATCCCTGGTTTCCAGGAAGAATGAAAACATACTAGTTAAGCATCTGTCTTCAAACAAATGCAGTCAAGATGCAACTGAAGTTTTTTTTTCCCCCTCCAGTTTTATTGAGATATAATTGACATATATCACTGCATAAGTTTAAGGTGGACAGCATAATGCTTTAACTTACGTATATTGTGAAATGATGACTGCGGTAAGTTTAGTTAGCATCCATCATTTCATATAGGTATAATAAGAAGAGAAAGCTTTTGTACAATGGAATATTACTCGGCCACAAAGAAATGAAATCTTACCATTTGCGACAACATGGATGGACCTAGAGGGTATTATGCTAAGTGAGAAAAAAATTTTTCTGGTGATGAGAACTCTTAGGATTTACTCTCTTAACAACTTTCATGCATATCATTACATCAGAGTTAACCATAGTCATCATGCTGTACATTATATCCCTACTACTTATTTGTCTTGTAACTGGAAGTTTGTACCTTTTGACCACCTTTCTTCTGTTCCCCTCCCCCCACCCCTCACCTCTGATAAGCACAAATGTGATTACAACTGAAGTTCTATACAAAGTAAAGAGATAGTAAGAGGGCACACAGTTGATCTCCACACCAGATAAATTTTATGCTATGGGCCTTCAAAAATTATAGCTAAAGGAACTATGTGTTATCGAACTTTCCTCACTCCCTCATATGTTTTGAATGTATTTCCTTGATAAGATGTTTTGGGGAACAACTTAAACAGGAAGGTTCACTAAGCTTTGCCAAATTATACCAAATTAATCTCTTCTTTCTTCTCCCTCTCCTTTTTTCTTCCTCCCCTGCTTTGTCCTCCTTTTTCTCCTTTTTATT
>NW_017731373.1:1254783-1256184 GCF_001890085.2 Hipposideros armiger | reverse complement strand
CTTTTTTTAGCTGAGCCATCCTGACACCTGTTGGCAGGTCAGCAGCTGCTCAGCTCGGGCTGGGACTCGAACTGCTGTTGCTCAGAGCTCACATTCTTGGAGCTCTTAACCAACTGAGCCACTCAGCCGGCCCTAAAGTCCTACTTTTTAAAGTCAGTATCTTTATGAAGTATAACAATTAAGGAACATTTTTAGAGAAATCTTACAATCCTTTTAAACCATTTTTATTTTTTTATATTTGCAAAGAAGCTGATTTAAACATTTAATAATTTAGTTTTGTTCCAACTTTGGTAGAAATATTTTTTACAAAGTAATAATTGTGGTTATTTGAAAGCTCAAGATGAACATATTCATAAAAAGAAATCCTGTAGGAAATAGTGGAGTTCTCTTCAGAGGTGGGCCAAATGGAGGAGGAATGAAAGAAACAAGAGCGGTCATCCCCTACTAAGATTTTGGGGAACACGGGGATGGAAAGATTTTGGGGAACACGGAGATGGAGGGCAAAGAGGTGGAAGGTTGGACGTGTACTCTGGGATAATTTGCATATCCTCAGAAATATTAGTGGGGGTCCAGGAGAGAGTACTTAGATCTGCTATGGAACAAAATATACTGTTCTTTCTTATTATACCCCCACCTACTCATCCTCCACACAAACCTCCACACACTGATGCTTTTTATAATCCACGAATTTTGAAAGTCAAATACTGCATGGGCATCAGCTGCAGTGAGAGCCCAGTAGCTTTCTTTTGCAGAATTTTCAATTGTGATCTTGAAGGAAATGTTTACTGGTTTAGATTTATAATTTGTATTTTAGCTGCGCCACAGGGAAGGTTAGAATATTAACTTGTTTGTCTGGAATATACTCAGAAGACCGATGGACCCAAGCTTCTATATTTGACACAGGGTGGCTTATTAACTGTTCCTTTCTTCCCTCTGTAGTTGTAGTAAAGGAGTAGAAAACAGGTTACAAAAAGTAGGTCGCAAGACTTACCTGAAGAAAAGTAAAGAAACATATTTATGTCTCCTTCTATTGTTTCAGAAATCAGTACTCTATTAAAGTAAGTTGCAGAGGGATAAAATTATCTGCTTGTTTAAAGTAGTCTGTTTTTCCCCCAACATAAATTGTATAAATGACGTAAGCAGTTTTTAAAATATACTAGCGTATTATAAAATATCCCAGGACAGTTTAAAACAATGAGCCCTGGTTTCCAGAGCGTATTGGAGTCAAAGTGGAATGTTAATGTCACAGGAGAAAAATAGTTGGACAGATGTTTTGCTGGTTAACTCTTAAACCATCTGACCATTGCCTGATGGTGGAAGGAATAGGTTAACTCCTTACTTGTAGTTCCACTGGGGAAAGAAGACTCCTCTAAGAGTGATATCCTTTTTTTTAATCATGAC
>NW_017731373.1:1251351-1254538 GCF_001890085.2 Hipposideros armiger | reverse complement strand
AAAGTAAATTCCAGGTAATATAACTCGTGGGTTATGTTCAAGTTTAGTTTAAGTATATGCTATAGATTATTGATGAAAGGAAATCCTTAGTTCTTTTTGAAAAATTTATAACATTTTCCACCCTAATTATAGAAAGTAGTATTTTTGTTTACTTGTAAGACACATAGAAAATATAGAAAAACACAAAAGTAAATGTACCTAATTCACATAATTCCCATCATGCTGATTTTCTGGCTTAAACATTAATTTCCCCCTTAATCTAATTACCCCCTGTGACCCCTAGAAACAAGGCAAAGGTTAGAAACACTTGGGAGTCTGTGAATCTGACTCCATCTTTCTCTAAGTATTTCAAGAAGTTTTTGCCTTTTTGCCATCAGAGGTTGGCTGGACTGATCTCAAGAGTTGAGTGTCAAGAAGACAAAATGCTTCCTAGCATAAATTATTGCTTTTGTTTAAGCAGAGTTTATTATGGAATTTTATACCTTGTATTTTCAAGAAGTAAGAAAGTGTGCAAATGTTCCTCAGAACATAGACTAGCATGCTGATGTTATAGCTGGAGCAAACTGCCAGCGCTCTTTTCTGTTTATTTTTGGTTTATTTCTGTTTATTTTTATTTATTTGTTTATTTATTTAGGCACAGTTGTTGAGTTACCGATGTGTACTTGTGGGAGACAGTGAAGACAGTGGCTTTGCATGTCTGCCGTACTGGCGAACCTGTGCAAGTGGAACGAGGTGGCAGAGGAAAGTCAGTTTCACATGAAGTGGGTTTCAGTCTGGACTCCACCACCTTCTAAAGCAGCGGTTCTCAACCAGTGGGTCGCGACCCCTTTGGGGGTTGAACGACCCTTTCACAGGGGTCNTATTCTCCTTCCCGTGTAACATTCTTGACCACTCCTCGCATCACTTGGGAGAATCCACAAAAGCCAACGGCTGTTTGAGTCCTAGGATGGACTACTCAAACAAGATGTTTTCTCTCTCAGCACTGGAGCATTCTTTTTGTCCTAAATGTTAGTTTAATTATGTGCAGGAACATTGATTTCTTATGGTGTGGTTTATACATGTGGTTATAACCCTAGACCTCATTCAATCTCTGTTTCTGAGAAAGCTATTAGAGAATGTCATGGCCAGAATTGCTGTCATTAGTCAAATCCCTCTTCTAGTTCTGGATAACCACAACTTCCTGCACAGGTAAGTAAAATTGTACTTGATTGCTTTGGAGGCATTTCGCTAATACCTATTAGAGAAAAACGGTATTATTATTTTTTTTTGCTTTCCTTTTTACTCAAGCCTTTGAATGAAAGATTAAATAGTGAATTTGGAGTTCTGGAGAATGAAAAGTTATAAGGATGTAGAATGCTCTGTCCTCTGGCCTTTATTAGAATTAGGAAAAGAACCAGGCATGACCACATAATTGTGACTGCTCTGATGAAGAATGAGAGAACAATAAAGCAGTGATGTGTTGACAATGCCTTGGATGTGCACAATAGAAGAGCCTTTTTTTTGTTTTGTTTTGTTTTGCGTTTAGAATGAGCATCATGTTCTGGTTGATGGGGCTGGGATTATAATGCCAGGATACTAGGGTTCTAATCTTGGTGCTTCTGCCATTGATTGTCACCATTGACTTTGAAAACCTATTAGCTTTTGGTTGCTTCAAGCAACAAGTCATTTTTAAACGGGGGAGGCTGAGTGTGTCCTACCTTCAGGGTGGAGAACAGGATAGTGGTAATGTTGCTTTTATGTAATTTATGTAATTAAAAAATAATACGTTTGACTCTGTTTTCCATTAATTAGTCAATTTTCAATAATGTAGGCACCAGTGTTAACTTAATAATTAATTAATTGCATGGCAAATGAATCACACACATATGCAATTGAGTCATTTAAAGATATATGTAAAAGTCTGTATCATTTTTACTGAGGGAAGAATTTGNTAAAATTATAGTTGACATTCATTATTATTCAGCTTCAGCTTCAGGTGTACAGTGCAGTGATCAAGCCTCTACACCATCCATGAAGTGGTCTCCCTAATAAGTGATCATTGGATACCCTACAAAATCTTTATAACGGCATTATTGATTATATTCCCCAGACTGTCTTTCGTATCCCCATAGAATGAAATCTTACCATTTGCAACGATATGGATGGACCTAGAGAACATTATGCTAATTGAAATAAGTCAGGTGGGGAAAGACAAATACCATATAATCTCACTTATATGTGGAATCTAAAGAATAGAATAAATGAACTAATCAGAAACAGTCTCAGAGATATAGGGGAAAAACTGAGGGTTGCTAGATGGGAGGAGGGTGGGGACGAGGCAGAAGGTGGGGGATTAGAAAGCACAATCAGTAACCATAAGATTCTCATAATGTTTTAATTTAGTGATAGGGATGCAGTACAATGTAGTGAAAAGAGCCATGGACCTGCAAACAGATTTGGAGTTAGATGTTGCTTTTCCTCTAAGCTAGGCTAGCTGGCATTTCTCAGCCTTACCAGTATTAGCATTTTGGACTGGTTAATTATTTGTTGTGAGGAGTTGTCCTGTGCATTCATTGTAGGCTGTTTAACAGTATCCCTGGCCTCCGCTTATTGGATAACAGTAGCAGTCATCCCAGTTATGACAATCAAAAATGTCCCCAGACATTGCCAAATGTCCCATGGGTTTGTGTGTGTTTGGGGAATCATCCTAGAATAAGAACCACTGCTCTAAATCTATGAACTCTTAAGACCTTGATCATATTATGTAACACCCCTCAGCCTGTTTTTATCTCTGTAAGTTGGGTGCTACTTACTTCAAAGGGATACTAAATGGTTTTCAATGTGGTTTGTAGTCTCTCTACTTGTGTCTGTATTCATATGTATGTGTATATATGATATTTAATGTATACACACATAGATTTCCCAATGTTGAGCCATTTTTTTATTTCTGGAATAAAATCTGATCGATCATGATATACTGTTCTTTAAAATGATTTCTGTATTAGATTTTCTAATATTAAATTCAAAATTTTGCATACCTAGAGTCATAAGTGATCTTGGCCGGTAGCACTGTTTCTGAAAACATGGTCCATGTGCCGGTACCAAGTGCTGGCAGAATGAACTCCTAGGTAGTATGCAGATGAACTCCTAGGTAGTATGCAGATACGTATTTTTTGACAAGTGATACTGGTTTTCCATTTACGATAGT
>NW_017731373.1:1241808-1250131 GCF_001890085.2 Hipposideros armiger | reverse complement strand
GGGAGGAGAGCAACTTCGGAGTTTCACAGGGACTGGCAGAACTCTGGTGTGTTCACACCTTTTCTAGGTTTGTCATCTTGAGTAACTTGCTTAATCACTCTGTGCTCAGTGGATAAAAATGTGGACAATAATAGTGGTTGCAAAGTTTTGTGAAGAGTAAATGAGAAAATACATGTAAAAAGAACAGCTCATGAATATGAAAGGCATGTTCAAAAATTCCTTCCCCAGTATTGGAGGGCATGATGTATAAGGTTGGAACATATACTGTCTGTCCCAAAGAACTCACAAGTAAACAAATAATTTAAGTCAAATAAAAGAGATATGTCAGGAAAAAAAAGAGAAAGAACTTGAATTCTTGTGAGGGTGAGGGCCAGTGTGTTGGAGGAGGGGGAGAATTATATTATAGATGGAAGTGTAGTATAGAATGCAACATAACATGAAGGTTTGTGGACCCCTGGGCTGGCATGGACCTGTAAGCATTTCCCTGAAGCCCATAGAATTTGCCTGGTGGGTAGATAGATAGAGGAAGAGGAAGAGAAGGTAACCATTGTGGTGATCATGTGAGATAACCTCCCTGCCAGGAGTTTCTGACTTGGAGGGACTGAGGGGAGAATTAGTGAGGTAGAAGCAGCCAGCAGGTGAGCTCCAGAGAACATGTACTGCATCTCTGTGATTGGGGATTGGGCACACCGGAGTCCTGGTTAGCCAGGCATTGCATGGCCTCTGCCATTTTTGAATAAAGCACGCATGGGATGCTCCCAAAGTAGAGCATCTGTGATTGATTCGAGAGGGAGAGCCGCTGGGTTGGTGGTCCTGCTGTGAAGGACTTATGCAGAGCGGAGCAAAGCCCATGATGGGGAAAGTGCTTTCTAAAGAAAACTGTGTAATTTTCTAAAAAAGCTATTCTGTTCTTGAGTAAGAGTTTATTGTTCCCAGGTAGAAAGCAGTGGGAAAACAACGAAAATCAACCACATATGCCTCATTTCTGTTATGTTATTTAATTTTTTAACTCACTATAAGATTGCTTTTTTTATGACTTCCCTAAACTCAACATTATACTTTCAGGTAACATATTATTATGTCATTTGTTCTTCATTATACACTTAAAGAACATACGTAATAACATTTATTACCAATTATTGTATGGATGTAATTCCAAAGTTGTAGGTATTTTTAAGTGATTTCCAAATTCCCAAGTCTGGTAAATTGCTGAATCAGAATTTCTGTTATTGAATTCACTTCTATTCCTATTATACCCATAATTAAATTTGTATATGTGTCTATATGTCTGTTTATTTCTTTACTTGTTCTTAGGATAAAGAGGGAGTCAAATGATAAGTGTTTAATGTTATAGATAACAACTTAGTTATCATGAAATATGCATATATGGCTAGTGCCCCTTTAAATCAATTTATTCTAAAGGTCAAGATGTTGACAATGTGGTTTTTTTTTTGACATTCAATATTATTTTATATTAATTTCAGATGTACAGCATAGTGGTTAGACATTTATGTAATTTAAGAAGTTACTAGTCTAGTATCCACCTAGCACTATACATAGTTATTACGATATCATTGGGTGGGGTGGGGTCCCAGGTGAGTCAACAGAGCAGAGCAGTGGAGCTCACCAGGCCAATCAGAATCAGATTTGGCCTGTGGGGGTGGGCTCAACATAGGAAAGATGGCATTCACCTGCCAGCTGCACAGGAAAAGGCCCTGTCACCAGGAAAATGCTGACTGTCGTCCAGTCCTCCCCCTGAAGTCATGCTCCTCAGTCTGCACCCTACCCCGTATGTCTCAGGGCCCCCGCTGGAGCTGAAGGTGAGTGCCTGCGAGTGAGTGAGTCTGTCTGTGCGAGTGCTGTTTAAGAGGACGTGTGGGTTTCCTGCTGCCTTCCGTCCCACCCAGATGGTCAGAATCCCCCGTTTTTCACAGCCAGATGTTGAGTGGGGGCTCCTCTTCCTGGCACCAGTACTCTGGGCTGGGGAGCCTGGTGTGGGGGCTGGGGTCCCTCGCTCTTCTGGGGAAACCTCCAAGGCTGAACTATCCCTCCTGATTCTCAACTGCCACAGGGAGGTTTGGGGCCTGTTCCGCATCTCCGCCCCGCCTAACAGTCCCGTCGTGGCTTCTTCTTTATATTTTTTAGTTATAGGACTTCTGTTTGGCTAGAGTTCAGATGGTGCTCCAGGTTGATTGTTCTATAATTTAGTTGTAATTTTAATGTGTTCACGGAAGGAAGCAGGCACAGTGTTTACCCACCATCTTGGATCTCTCCCCCAAATTGTGTAGTTTAATAAACAACTTTTTAAACACTACTTCTTATGTTGGAAATTTTTGTGTTTGTGTTTCTGTCCTGAACCGGGCAGGACCAGCCTTGAGTAGAAGCTTAATAAACACATTCCCTTCTTGTTTCCCTTCTTTTCACCTGATTCTTCTGGGCTGTGGACTCAACTCAGCTGTTACAGGGAAACGCCAGTCCTGCCACAGCAGAGTACTGGGCCTCCGCCTCTTTCCTTCTCTCTGCTGCGGTCGACTGGGTGGAGAAACATGAGCGTGGGGAGGCAGGTGGGGTTCAGGTGGTGGCATCAGGGTGGTACTTTTTTTTCCTTTGCCCCTGACTCCTGTTTCCCCATTCCTTTCAATGCTGCTGTTGACTTATACTGAAAAATCTAATCTCCTGCCTCTACATTGTGAACACACTACTGTCCTTAGAACTAGGCAACAGGCCCTTCCTCTGGCCCTCCTAAACTTGCCTCCAGCACCCTAGTCCCCATAGGGCAAGGAGTCCACATGGTCAAGCAATGTATCCCCCTGGAGCCTGTGTCTTGCTATTTGGAACACCCTCTGGGCACACTGGGTACTAGATTTCCCGGCCCCAAAGCCCCACGCCTGCTTATAGGGTCCACTTAGGCCTCTTTGTGGGTGTTCCTATTGAGGACAAATAGGGACGCAAAGCTAGTATTCATACCCTTAGGCCCAAGGAGTGTCTAAGAGGCAGCTATTTGCAGGAAATGTGAATAGAGCTTGAAGAGCTGGATCGGGTGCCCATAAATATGCACAGGTAAGGTCTTAAATGGACCTGGGGGTAGAAAGAGAAGGGTGCCTGGCACCTCTGGCACCCCACATTCTGGCTAGGATTCTCAGTTCAGACTTGGCCTGTCAGGCTATTTTGAAGGTCAAGGTAGGAGAATAGGACACATTTATTAGCTTAATTTATAGCCTGTAAATATTTAGACATATGGAGGTGAGCCTCTATTTGTACTCTTGCCCTGAACCTTGCAAATGTCAGCAGTGGACCTGCCTGAGAACATTGCCCCACACTCATACTCCGCTGCCTGTTGGTGTTGGAATGACCAAGGCTGGGTAAGTGCAGGCCTCTCCCACCCAACATAA
This sequence comes from Hipposideros armiger, assembly GCF_001890085.2. Lineage (NCBI taxonomy): Eukaryota > Metazoa > Chordata > Mammalia > Chiroptera > Hipposideridae > Hipposideros > Hipposideros armiger. The sequence goes on along the minus strand of NW_017731373.1, from coordinate 1,246,739 downwards.
GCTCCACTGGGCAGAGACCATCACTACTTCTGCTCACTATTGTTCCTTAGAACAATGCCTGGCACACACTTGTTGAATGAAAGGAGGAATAGTCATGGGATGTGAGCAGGAGCGGAATGGAGGGGATTCTTCAGCAGTAGAGGGAAAGAGAGGGTAAGTACTCTTAGCGACTCCACTGGGGTGCAATTATGTGTAATAGACTAAGAATCAGCTGTTCTAGGATGTACTCCAGTATCCATTTTCCTCTTGGATCATACAAGTTTGAAAATTTTTGTATAATTTAGGGACCCTCAGATATGTGAATATGATAATATATTTTTGTTTGATCTTGGGTCTGTAGCATATTTTCTCCCTGAGGGAAGGGAATTCCACAGTAATTTCCCGATTCACATTTTCACCACAAATACCCATTATAAGATGGTGTGTAGTTCAATTAGGTTGTAAGAACTAAGGAAGGAAGGAAGGAAGGAAGGAAGGAAGGAAGGAAGGAAGGAAGGAAAGGAGGAGCAAAACAAATATATAAATAAAACCCTAGACTACCAGAGTTGGTTAAATGAAGACAAATGAATAGAAAATAAAATGTAAAAACCATTGTTATTATTATTGATCATTGAGACTAAATTTTTAAGCAAAATGGGAGCATGATGTTTTCTATTTTTTATATAAGTTCTTGTACTATTTTGAAAGCATTTTCAAAATAAACAAAACTATCTTATGGGAGATAGATTCAAGGAAAGTCAAGGTTTCCATAGTGAAGAACCCTTAACTGAGTATGACTTGAATGATTAAGTTAGCTTGTAATCTATTATAAATCATGTTGGGGGCTGGGGGAGTGCTAGAAAAGAATGTGAAGATGGGATTCATTCTGTGTCATGGCCTTTTTTTTGAGGGGGCAGGGGGAAATGTACAGAGCTGAAGTTTAGTAAAATGTTATATACTGATTTGTTTCTGGCTTTGGAAAATTATGCAACAACTCTTTCTATCCAATGCTCAAGAGAAGTGTAAGCATTCATATTTCCAAATCAGAAGATATAATTTTCCTCTTTAATTAGAAGTAAGCCTAAGTCACTTAATGTTTTGATCTATAATGGGACTTATGGGCTTAGATATTGAGTCTTTTACATTTTAAAGGAGTATTTAAAAAAATCAAAAGCAGGAGAAACTGTGCTCTCAGGAATATAACTGCAAAACACGTGGAGGACTGAGCCTATAAGCACTAATTTAAGAACTGGTAGTTTGCTCCTAAAAAAAATTCTCTTTTTTGGTCAGTTTCTGTAATTATGACATCTCTTCCAACTGTGTCTTTTTCGAGTTTGTGTGCAAAATTTTCAAGTTTCCCAGTAAGGAAAACATTAAAAAATACTAGTCACCTTTTGTAACGTACAATTTAAGATGTTATTCTCATATTTTACAGTTTTCATAAGAGACAGATAAAGAAAATGTGTTTCTGCCTTACTACTAGCAGATTATTTTTATTACACGAAAATTCTGTGTATTATTACTTTAGCTTCTGAAAAGAACTACCTTCTGAACATTTTAATAAATCCTTATTAAATTAAGTAGGTGGTTTCATTATGCTATTATTAAGTCATTTTATCTTTCCTCCTTATCCCTCTCTACCTTTACATTCCAAAGAGAAAAACCTTTACTTTTGGAACTGGTTTAGCCTAGCCAACTGGGGGAGGAAAATTAGGGATGTCCTCGCTGTTGGAAATTTGCCCTCTCTCTGTGGACATTGTGCCCCTCAAGCCAAGCCTCCCTTGACCTTGCTTTTTGGTATTGAATTTTGGGTAGGTGACTGCCCTGTTGGCAGAGAAAGGGTGGAGGACAAAAAGAAGTAGCGGCAGGGCAAATGTGGACAAGAGATGGAGATGTGGAGGGACAGTGGCTGTCCTTAAATCCAGTATAGTCTGGGTTAGTAATTTCCAGTGCTATTCTGAGACAATGTATTTGTGAGTTTAGAAAAACATGGACAATATACTGAGTTTTTATTAAAGCTGAGGTTATTCAACTTAAGGAATTAAACAGTAAAGTAAAACAGCATTAATTGTGCTAGTTTTTCTTTCTCTTAAGTAACTTTGACAAAATAAAAAGTTAGTTACTCTATGGTAGTCTAAAATGTTTTCGGAATTTTGCTATTCTGTGAAACCCAAAAGTCTACCATTCACTCTTTTAGTGGCGGCGGCAATTAATTTATTAGCTTTTGGTCTTTTTTTCCTAGCAGTGGGGATTGTATTCATGAAAATTATTGGAAATGCTCACATCTTTTAATAGTGGAAGATTTTGTATATGTAAGTATGCATGTATATATTTTATGTATTTATGTATTAAGGAGCTCTGCTAATGCCTGTGTTGTCTTTAGGTCATGGGATGGGGAACTGTGCTCTGAGTTCGCTTTATATTGAGTTATATCACATTGTATGCTGGTCTTTCTTCTTTCTAAAAGTGCTGGATCTTAGTGAAAAACTTGAAGAAAGGAAGTTCTATAGTTCTCTAAAGAACTAACTAAGAAAACACTCTAAAGTGTTTTCACATGTATTATATTTAATTCTCACAACTTGGTGTCATAGAGATAGCATTCATTTGAGAATTTCAATTCTGAGCAAGGAGTTTGCCATACCTTTTTATATTTTTAGGGATGTTTAATGTTGAAACTAAATACATAGTAGAAGTTGAAATAAAATGGAATCTTAGACTCATTATTCCAACTGGTATCATATGCCTACAGAAAAGAGTAGAAATGTAATACACAAGTGAACTTTGTTGTAACAAAGTCAAGTCTGTCTGAATGGGCATGCAACATAATCTTTAACTCAGAATGGTTAAGAACAATGAAGTTAAAATAAATAAAACCCATGAGAAAAAGAACATTCTGGAAGTCCTTGAGTTCTTTAGGAGGTGTTGGGGGTTTGGTCAACATGTATGTTTAATGTTTATTAAGTACTTTTAAAAAATATAATTATTGTCCCTTTAAAAAATGCATGCATTTTAATATGTTGCTGAGTCCAAGAGTGAGAAGCAAACCCCAAAATTCAATGTAATATGAATATTTACATAGTTAGGGACTCTAACTTTGCCTTTGAGAAGGTTATCAGTAAAGATAAAAGATGTCTGAAACTGTGGATTCTAAGAATAAATCCAGCATCGTTTTTCTAAGTTAAGCCCCTGTCTAAATAGCTTATTTTCTTAGTGCTTTCTCAAGTCTTTGCAGGGTTTCCTTGCTTTGAAACTGTTACATGCAAAGAGCATTACTTCCATTTATTTGTCAAATGTGTGTAAGTTAGCAAACTAGCACTGATTTAAAAACTTAAGAATGCTGGCAAGAGTCCAGTGAAGCTAGTACTTTTATTTCCTGCAGTAAGAATGAATTCAAGCTATTTTGGAAAAGCAGTTTGTCAGTACATCATATGAACTTTAAATATGTGACCTTTCAAAATCCTACTTCTGGATTCCTCTTATAAGAAATAATCAGAAATACATACAAACCTTTATGCACAAAAATGTTCACCATAATATTATGCATAAAAATAAAAAAGAACCTTTGAGGTTATTTAAAAAAAATGGGAATGGTTAGAAAATTATGAAGTCATGCAATAAGATATTTACATAGCTTCTAAAATGACACATACTGAGAATTTTTAATTAAATTAGAAAAAGAAACACTTATGCTAGGATGTTCAGTGAAAAAAAAACAGGTTGTAATATTTATTCAACTTCTGATTATCAGGAGTGACAGTAGCTCTTGATGTTCCAAGATGTCTTTATCTTCCTGGTTAGTTGGTCCATTATCAGTGACTAATAGTAGCTTTGTAATTCATTCAGTTAACAACTTTTTATTTCTCATTTACTCTGCTAGATATTGCTGGGCCCTGAGATACAAAGATTAAGAACTGAAAATCTCCGGTATCTGAGTGCAAACTTGATATTTGCTCGTACGTGTTTAATAGTAAGGAGTGGCATTCTAGTTAAATGTCAGAACTTGGGTTTCTTTCCTGGGTGGAAGGCTTTGTTTGCTTTAGGAATAAAGATGGACCAAACCATAGTACAGCAGAAAAGAAGCCAGGAAATCCAGCTTGCCTTATGAAATCCTAAGGGGACAGTGTGGTCTGAACGTTTTCAGCAGGCATATTTGAGGAATCTATAGATTCTAGAATTGGGAGTAAGATTTGATATAGTTTCTAATGTTGCATCTACATTTCTCCTTCCTTTGGGCTCTAAGCCAGTCTGGTTTGTATTGGACTATCAATTGGGAGTCTGTCTTCCTCACTTTAACTGAGAATTCCTAGAAGGCAGGTAACCAAGGCTCATTCATCTTTTAGTGCAATTCCCCCAGCCTTTCATAGTGTATGGCAAGTGGTAGGCACTCAATAAATGATCGGGATAAATGAATTACTGCTATATTTATAGTTAATAATTTCTGTGATGTAGAATAGATGGATGGAGAAAAACCAGGTTAACATATGAGTAACATACAAAAAACACAAAACATGGCCTTCTCAGTGCCATCGCTCTTCAGCAGTGAACTTTTGGGGAGAATATTTACTCTGATTTATAGGCCGGTGAGCTTATATAGTATTTCATACCTAGTATCTCACAAAGATTTAACAGATTTGAGACTAATTGTAAAGCAACGTAAACTGCTTGGAAGAAAAGTGCTACGCAAATCTGAATTGGAAGTTTGATTATTTTTAACTTCAGTGGGAATTCATTGGCAAATGAAGAGTGAAAAAGGGCTCAAGATTTGGAGGAAAACATGCTGTAAAAAGAATATGAGTGTGATCATTATAAGAAATGCTTGAGATTAGTCATACTGATAGAATATAAACATATGAGAATTGATATACATATGTAATATGCCAGGGGTGACAAAAAATGTATACACATGACTTGTGTTCATCTTTTGTTATTGCCGTATATTTTTATTTATTTTT
>NW_017731373.1:1220750-1241078 GCF_001890085.2 Hipposideros armiger | reverse complement strand
GTCCAGCCTGTATCATTACTGTTGGGTAACAAAGCAACACTCAGGCTTGCTGACCATGGTGTACCGTTGTCTCCAGAACATTCTGTGACGATCTGCATGTTTTGAATTAAGAAATGTTACTCTTAAACATAAACATTTGCCTTTATTTACTTTGTAACATTTTTGACTATGTTAGTTTTTCTTGAGAGATTTTATTTTAAGCATTTTATTTTTATTTTAAACATTGAATGGGAGCATATACTATTTAAAATCAGTATTGTATTTTAAGCTTGAAATTCTGAATTTCCACCCAGGTTCAGAGATTTTCCCCACCTATTTGAAAAAAATCTTCATGATTTTTTAGTCCTGTTAGTATTATATTCACCTTAAGTGAAATCTTTGGAGAGCTAATCTGGAATTATAGTGCATTTATTTCTTGTAATTATTATCTTTACCTTACAAGCCAATTGTAGGTAATATTTTATCATTTGCTTTTTAATTTACTTCTGTATGCATTGAATATTTAAATTAATGTTTATTGAATGCTTACTACGTGTAGGCACTGAGTTTTGTTTCAAACCCAAGTATCATCTTATTTAATGTCCACACTATACTACACAAGGTTAGATGCTATTTTAACTTTAAAAGTCATGGTCATTGTAGAAGAATAGGAAAACCCTGCAAGGCAAAAATTAAAAAAATCATTAGCAATCCAACCATTTAGAGATAACATTTTGAAGAAATTAATTTTATTCCCATTTTCCCTTAGGTTTATATGGATGCAGGTATGCTTTATGTGGCATGTGTGTGTATGTGTGTATATGTATATTTTTTGTAATAAAATTAGTATGTTAATGTATATATTGTTCTGAAATGTGCTTTTTATTATTTTAACCATGTATATGGGAATGAACATTTTCCCTTGCAGCTACATATTCTTTTGTAACATCATTTTAATTACTTTCCCTGCTTATTGTAAATGGAATAAAGCTCACTGTCATTCAATCAATTCAGAAATACAAAGAAGAAATAGAATCACTGTTTTGTGTCTGTGCTTTGAGACTTTTTTTTTTCCTATTCTTGATCTCATTCAAAAGAGCTATTTACAATATGTAGGTGGAAATATTTGTCAGAATTATGATCTGATATTCCTTAACTCTTACTGGTGTTTATTGTAGGAGGGGAATTTGAGTATTTTCTTGTCTTGGATGTAAGAGGGATTTGATCCTGTTCTCTATTATATACCCTTGAAAAATAAGAGACTCCTTGGAGAATATGAGCAAACTGACTTACATGCATGTAGATGTATTGCTTAATGTGGTAATGATAGTCTTATTGAATACTTCTCAATCTAGAATATGCACATGCACGTTCCCATTTTAAAAATGAAATACAGTAAATGAGTTTTCAAAATCATCACTGTCTTTGAAATTATCTCGTTTATTAATTTTTAGTTCTAGGACATTTTTATAAACAAAACAGAAAAAACAAACGATGAATAAAGAACTAAGGCTTCTTCACATTCCCTAGCCAGCTAATTTAGGAATACAAGTATCAGTAAGACCTAGGGATTCCTATTAAAGCTGGTAGTACATCTATTTTGGATATATTCTTACTAAAGCTAAAGTACATCTATTTTGGATAGATGTACTCCTGGCAATACTGCCTAGTAAACACATTGACCTAATAGTATTGCTGTTTTTATGTGAAAATTTTATCTTACAATGATATCAAAATATTTGAGCTATACATTGATGGTCAATATTACAGTTTTGAAATGATTAAATTCTTCCATTATTTGGCCCCTGTCTTAGGAGACATCTGTGTCAAAGTCAAGTTGTCTGACAAGGCATTGCCTGGTGTGGGATCTAATTTATGGCAGTTATCTGTGGAACCCTTCTGCAGGTGTTATGACCCAATAGCCAACTCATTTTCCTGATGAGTGGGGTTTGGTTCCACTTCAAGGCTTAAATCTCAACATCAACATATTGGAACATCAGCAGGCAAGGTCTGGATAGGGTTACATTTTTCCAGGAATGAACAAGGGGCCATTTTTCCTGAGTTAGCCTGAGTGTTATCAGCCAGAGATTGGTGATGTAGTGATAATTACCCATCTTTCATGGCATCACTTTCGCAATAATAGCATTTTATTTTAATCCTGGGTTTGAGTATTTAATATTAGCCCTACTTTCCTAATAAGGGAATGAGTAGAGGTGAAACTGCTTAAATTTTTCTGAATTTATATTTGGAATCACACAGATAAGGGGTGGACACTGAGTATTTCTATTTTTGTTCGATAGTTCCCTTGGATGCTGGGTCCCAGTCTTTGTTACCAGGTTAAAATATCATTCCATTCATTAAGCCTCTCTAAAAATAGAGCAGAGGCTGCAGTACTAATTTAAGGTGCTTTGTCCCACATGTCTCCTTCCCATTTCTGTCCCTTCCAGGGGAAGGCTGCTGCCCACACCCTGGGCCCTGAGAGGATGCTCATTGTTGTTGCTGATTTTATTTTTTCTGTTAGGAGCACTCATGTGTGTAATGCTGGCAGAGTGCATGGGCTTGAGGATTTTCCAAAATCATAGTTTTTCTCTGAGCCCAAGGGGATTGCATCTGCAGCATATGATGATAGGAAGCTTGGCCACCCTCTCTGTACCCTGACATAATGAGAAGCTCTGTCTAACAGATCAGCCCCACTGCCAATGTTCAAGTTGGAAAACGTAAGCAGCTCAGTGGGGAGTCTGTGGAGAGCTACAAAAATGCCACTGAGTTTGCATGCAGAAAAGTGTGATCCCATCTGAGGCCGTGGTGTGGCTTCCAGAGCAATTTCTCACTATCTGAATTGCTCTTTGCCCTCTGTTAAGTCCTTTCTTCCTCTCTCTCTTCTTCCTTTTTTCCACATCTTCCTCTTTTTCTTCTTCCTTCTCCCCCTCCCCTCCCTCCTCTTCCTCTTCTTTCCTTCCTTCCTTCCTTTTTCCTCCTCCTCCTTTTTCCTTCCTTCCTTCTTCCTTCTCTCTCCCCCCCTCCCCCCATCCCCTGACCCCTTGGCCGCAGGAACTGAGGCCTTGGCTGGATTCTGCCGCCCAAAAGAAGTCAACCATCACAGTAACCACAGGGCCGGAATCTGGATCTACAATCCCACCACCCCCTTTACAAAATCCACAGGAATCACTGTGTTTCTGACGCTATTTGTGATGTAGGTGGGGAAATGATAGATGCTATGTTTGGTATTGGTAAGAGATAGGAATAGTGTGGTATGATGAAAGAGCTAGTTCTGAATTGAATCAGGGTTTTATCTTTCTGTGTTTTGAGAATTTCTACTTTTTACTTATGAGTTTTGTACTTTCTCCATTTTTCTAAGTATCTACTCCCCTCATACTGTTGATCACATTTTTTCTTCTTAAAACTCATTTTTAATTTTTTCAAACAATAGTTTTCACAGCCTTGGCTTTTATGGGGCTATCTCCTTATCTTCCTTACCGTCTCTCTGGCCAGGTCCCTTCCTAGCCTCTTCCCCAGCCCCCTGTTACACACTGATGTTCTTTTCTCTTCTGTTCTTGGCCTGATCTTTTCCTCTTCCTGGTCTCAACTCTGTGCTCTGCTCCCAATTCAGTTTCTGTGAGCTCTACCTTTCTGGAGATCTCTACTTCGATTCCCAGATATTTCACACTCAACATGCCCTGAATGGAACTCATCATTTCTCACATTTTCTCTTCTCCAACTGCCCTTTCTCTTGTGATTCTGCTCTTCAGAAGACTAGGATTTGTCTCAACTCTTCCTCCACTCGGTAACCATACCCAGTCAATTACTCTCAAGCCCTGTTGGCTCCTCCTCCTTAATAACTGATAACTCTGTCCACCTCCATGCCTCACTGTCGCCATGCTGAGTCAGACCTACGTCACTTTTGACTTAGAATCCTGCAATAGAACCTCTAATATCCTCTAGTCTTGTCACCCACTAAAAGTACAGCCAGAGGACTGTTTACCACATTGAATATGTAACTTCTGTGCTTGAATCCCTCAGTGGATTCTATAGTTTTCAAGATGAAGTTGAAACTCTTGAGGGTGTATTCAACGCCCTCTGTGACTTGGCTTCTTCGTGCCTCATCAACCTCCTGGTTGCTGTTTTGCCACATACTTCTCCCATCCTCAAAACACGTTCACACAGGTGCACAAACACACACTCACTGTTACCTCTCCTTGCAGACGAATTTCTGCAGTTCTCTGAACATGCCATACTCTGTTATGCCTTTATTTTTGTTTGTTGATTTGGTTTTGATGATAAATTACTCCTCCTGATGGCTCTTCCCTTGCTTCTTTATCTGGCTGCCTTCTTGTATCCTCCTTTAAGACTCGGAGCAGGCGCTATCTCTTCTGGAGGAAGTGACCTAATATTTTGAGTATTATTCTGTGCTTTGATCCTCCTATCACTGGCCATAGCTATGTTGTTACATTTAGCATTCTGTCCTGTAGTCATTTTTGTTACTTGTTTACTCCTTAACTGGCCCGACCATAAATTCATTGGGGTCACAGACTTCCTCACTCATTCCCTCATTCACTTATTCAGCAAGTATTTGAGTGCCTTCTTCATGCTGGCACTGGTCTAGATGCTGTTTTATTTGTATCTCCAGGCTCTGCACCTAAAGTGTAGTGACTGGAAAATAGTAGGATATCAGTTAACGTTTGTCAGATTACAATCTGGTAAAAGATTTTCATTCCTGGAAGACAAAATGTTCTGGACAAATACATCAGACTGTCAGCAGTGGTTATCTTTGCCATGGGATTACTGGTTATTTATACTTATTTTTATTTTTTTATTTTATTTTTTTTAGCTGAGCCATCTTGCTACCTGTTGGCAGCTCAGCTGCATCTCAGCTCGGGCCCATGTGGGAATTGAACCGGTGACCCTGTTGTTCAGAGCTTGCACTCTTGGGCAAGCTCTTAACCAACTGAGCCACTTGGCCGGCCCTTACTTATACATTTTTTTTTATCTTTCTCATTTACATTGAACATGATTCCTTTCATAATCAGGGCAAAATGCTTTTAAAATAATACAAAATAATTATAATTAAAAGAAAGTAATCATTTGTCATATATTTTTAAACAAAAGAAAAGCAGATTACAAAACAATATACAGGAAGAATACAGTTTTGTTTAATGTATGTTAAAAAAGGGGCCTTAGACCGAAATAAACCTCAAGTATATGGCCAAATTATCTTCAACAAGGGTGCCAAGGATGCACAATAGGGAAAGGATAGTCTCTTCAACAAACTGTGTTGAGACAACTGGATATGCACATGAAGTTAGACCATCACCTTACAACATATACAAAAAACCAAGTGGATTAAAGACCTAAACATAAGCCTGAAACTATAAAGTTCCTGGAAGAAAACATAAGGGAAAAGCTTCATAACACTGAATTTGGCATTGCTTTCTTGGATGTGACACCAAAAGCACAGGCAACAAAAGCAAAAATAGACACGTGGGTCTACACCAAACTTAAAAAGTTCTAAGAGGAAGAGTGATAAGGCAACCTAAAGAATCAAATAAAATATTTGCAAACCGTATGTCTGGTAAGGAGTTAATTTCTAGAATGTGTGAAGAACTACAATTCAACAACAAAATCCCCCAAAATAATCTAATTTAAAAAGACAAAAGTCTTGGATGGATATTTCTCCAGAGAAGATATTCAGATGGCTAACAAACGTGAAAAGATGCTCAACATCACTAATCATCAGGGAAATGCTAATCAAAACTACAATGATATATCACCTCACACCCTTTAGGATGACCCTTATCAAAGAACCAGAAATATAACAAATATTGGTGAGAATATGGAGAAATTGGAATTCTTGTGTACTGTTGGTGGGAATGGAAAATGGTACAACTGCTACAGAAACCCGTCTCATGATTCCTCAAAAAATTAAAAGCACAACTAACAGATGATCCAGCAACTCCACTTCTGGGTATATGCCTAAGAGAATTGAAAATAAGATCTCAAAGGAATATTTGACACCCATGTTCATTGCAGTGTTATACACAATAGTCAAGAGGTGGCAGTAACCTAAATATCTATCAGTGGATGAATGGATAAAGAAAATGTGATATATACATATAATGGAATATTATTCGGCCTTAAGAAAGGAAAGCCATGCTACAACACGGATGAAACTTGATTTGATGTCTACTAATTTTCTGTCCTTTTATTGCTGCATATGTGAAACTAACACATGAATGATGAAGAAAAATTAAGTACTAGTGAAGTACTTAGCAAGGTGGATGAAGCAACGATGGTGTTCTGGTCTTGTTTGTGTTCCTAACCCCCATCCTAGTGTCTGACACAGAGTAGGTATGTGTTATATGGGCTGAATTGTGTCTCCTCAAAATTCATGTTGAATCCGTAACCCTCACTACTTCAGAATGGACTTTATTTGGAGATAGGGTCATTAAAGAGATAATTAAGTGAAAATGAGGTGATTAGGATGGGCCCTAATCCATATGACTGATGTTCTCATAAGAAGAGGAGATTAGAACACACATACACACAGAGAAAAGATCATGTGAAGACACAGGGAGAAGATGGCCATCTTCCAGCCAAGCAGGGTAGCCTCAGAAGAAACCAACCCTGCCCATTACCTGATCTTGGACTTCTGGCCTCCAGAACCGTGAAGAAATTAATTTTTGGTGTGTAAGCCACGTAGTCTGTGGCGCTTTGTTATGGCAACCCTAGCAATCTAATACAGCATGTCATAAACATTTGTTGAGTTATATATAAGGATTATCTCTTGAATTTCCCTGCTGACTTTTAAAAATTATAATTGTTGAATGGCTTTAACTAGAGTGTGACATTTTCTTAATAAAATTTTTCGATATGGTGAGGCAGTCACCTTGCTTATTCTAGAATGGTATAAATAAGCCTTGCAAATGGGGATCTAATTAATGTAATTCATTTCAACAAATATATATTGAGCTTCTACTGTGTGCATTGATTGATACCAGCCAATTTTTAGGAGCAGGGTTATATAGAGAACCTCATTTTCTGCCCTGAAGGAATGTACAGCCTAGTGGTATAAAGGAAGTATCACTGCTTAGGCACAAAGTGGTAAAAAGCTAATATGGTGCCCCGCACGGAGTAGATCCTCAATAGATCCGTATTTCCCCATGTATAAGATGCTCCCATGTGTAAGACACACCTTAATTTTGGGGCCCGAAATTTGAAAAAAAATGTATTACGTAAAGTTATTGAACTCCAGTTTTATTCATCATAAAATTCATACAACTCCTCATCACTGTCAAAACTCCCAGCTATTAGCTTGTCCTCATCTATGTCTGATGACAAATCACTATCTTCATATATTGCCTCGCCCTCAGCGGAAAATGCAAGTAAAAAAAATCTACAACCACTGTATAAGATGCACCCAGTTTTTAGACTCCAAATTTTTCAAAAAAGGGTATGTCTTATACATGGGGAAATATGGTAATTACCATCCTTCCTTCAGGACTTCCTTTATCCAGAGGATCTTTGGAAGATCAGATTTGTGCTAGGCTTGCCATGTATCCATTTAGGGCAGGGGTGCTGACTTCTGTAAAGAGCTAGATAGTGAATATGTTAGGCTTTGTTGACCGTATTGCCTGTGTTGCAATTACCAAGCTCTACGGCTGTAGTGAGAAAGCATCCCTATGTAAATGAATGCATGTGGTTGTGTTTCAGTAAAACTTCATTTACAAAAACCAGGCGGCTAGGAGACAACTAAGGTAACCTGGCTGTTGAGACTGGATTGAAAATGTCCAGGCCTTTCGGGAATCTGGATATTGACCATTGACCTCAACGTACTTTATTTATAATATGTCAACTCATAAGCACATGCCTGCAGAATGAAGGGGCTCTGTTTTTGAAAGAAGTCAGATGTGTTAGCCCGCCTGAAATGACATAAAACTGGGATGTTTGGGAAGTGAGGGTGGCAAAGTGGTGGGGCCACACAGACTGTTGGTATGGAGTTCACCATCAAGAACGTGTTAGAGGATTTTATTTGAGGGCTTTAAAAAAGGGAGTGGTCAGAATAATAAATGGCAGTTTCAACCACATTACAGAGGTTGGTAAGAAGATGAAAGAGGACGGGTTTTTCTAAGTAGGAAGGGTGAAATGGCTAAAAATGGAAACCCAGATATTTGAATGAATGTCATAGATTTATAGATGTTGGACTCTGAAAACACCTTGAAGATTGGGTAGTCCAATCTTCTTGTTTTAGTGATAAAGAAATTCAGGCCCATGTCTAACCAACAGGCTGTATACCTGAAATTAAGATAAAATTATATCAAATGTCAACTGTAATTGAAATATTAAAAAGGGCAGGGAAAGGCAAAGGGGAATAAGTTCAGGTTTCCAGGTATAAAACAAATCATGGGGATGAAATGACAGCATAGGGAATATAGTCAGTAATATTGTGATCGTGTGGTGTCTAGTGTCAGATGGTTGTTGGACTGATGGTGATCACTTCTTTAGGTATATAAATGTTGAGGAACTATTGTGTACACCTGAAACTAATATAATGTATGTTAGCTATATTTTAATAAAAATCTTAAAAATAAAAAGAAATTGAGGCCCAGAGAGGGGCAGTGACTTGATCAAGTTGGAATCTCCTTTTAGTGGATGGCTGGCTCTTGAACCCAGGTATCCAGATTTCCTTTCCACTGCGTCCCTCAGCAGCATGATGCCAAGACTGAAACTATGATTTGCCCCCTATCACTAGAATGCTATGTCTTTTAAGTTGTAGCTGTCTCCCCATTTCCAATACAGTGTTTCTATAGCCAGTGAGGACGTCTGATGACATTTTAAGGTTGCTTTTCTTTTGAGACTGTCTTTTTGCCTGTAATACAGTTTGGACAGATTTTTGCTGGGACTCCTAACAAACACTTGCCTTTGTATGCCATGGCCATTAGATTGTAACTCATCGTAATGGAGTTTCCAGGACAAGTAAAAATGTAGGCCCCAAACAGGTTCCAACTGGCAGTACGCAGAGCTGAAGTCCTGCTTATGTGCAGGCTGTGATTTTGTGATTTTATTTGCAAACATTGATTTCAGTTTTTTTTTCCCCAGTTTCCTGGAAACATTTCTGTCTGTAGAAATGTTTTATAGCCTTGGCTGCATTTCAAGATGATGCTTTAAGGTGGTGGGTCAGCCTTCAAAAGTGGTTGATAACTCAATGTTATGTCTAAATTTTAGAGAACAGAGGGGAACAAAGAAAAGGGGCAAAAGGAGTGTTCCAGTTCAGCTACGGTGATATCACCTTAGCACAACACAGTCTCTAAAACCTGGACAAAGCATCATCTATGGCAGACTTCCTAATTAAAGGAATGAATTCAGCAGATACTGGACTGGCTGCCATGTACAAACTATGGTGCTCGCATAAATGATCATATTTAGCATTTGAAAACATGCTGGGCCCAGTGAAATGAATTACTAATATAAACGTTGTTACTATTCACAAGATGTTTCACTTATGCCCTGTGACTCTTGTAAATGCGATTTAAATGCTTACAAGGCAACTAATATATGTGTCTGGATTTTGCTGACTACCTGCCCTGCGGTTAGATTAATATGGTCCCCTGTCCCCTGTAGTTCTTGTAAATTGGTAATTGGGTTTGGAGGCTTGAGCAGATTTGGTTTAATTTTTTTTTGGCAAGACCACTTCACACTTCAGAGGTGGTGGTGTGTTCTCACCTAATAGATTCTGAAAGTTTGTAGGAAAAGCAATGTGTAAGTCCAGGGTGCTATTAGTTTCCCAGGGGAAAATGTTCCCACTACTTAATGGAAAAGATCTGGGAAGCCTTCACCTCACCCCACCCGTCTAGTTGGACGCCCTTCCTTTGTGCAAATGATTCCACAGCATTTATCAAACTAACTGGTCCACTTCAGTGTCTGTCTTCTCTACTTCAGTGAGCACTCTCCAAGGTTTTATAGAATTCTTGATTTTTGTAAAAGAGTTTAGCATGATGCCTGGCATATAGGTACATAAGATTTATTAAATCCATTGAATAAATAATGAAGATAAATACATTCTTGAGGCATGTTTCAGTGCATTGTTATTGCTGTGCTTCACCAGTTGTCTGTGTTGTCAGTATTTGGGGGCTGTAGTAAGGCTTGGCAATGAGATAAATACGAATGCTTCTGTTAGTTCAATTATCAAATCAATACACACTGTAGAAGTTGCTTAGCCTGTAATATACCAGTCTAAAAATAATTGGTTAACAAAAGAGGAAATAGAATTTTACTGAGATAAGCTGTGAAGTTGTAGCTGTAGGTTAAATTGGACTATGTTTGCTTGATGAAGCTGTGGCCTACCCCATGACATTTAGATGAAAAGAAAAGGATGAGAAGCAGGACTGGCTCACACAGTGCGCCTAGCTCTAAAGGGCTCCGTGCTTGGGGTGCAGTGCTCCCTGGTCGCTATCCTGAAACTCTTGGTCGTTTTATCTTTGAATTGGTATTTTTGTAAGTGAAGTCTGGTGGGACAGGGATGCATGTCCAGGAGCATGGAGCTCTGCCTCTCCAGGACAGATGCTGCTTCTGCACCCTGGTACCCTGGTTCTGCCCGGCCTGGCCCTGTCCCCATCATCAAGCACCTGCTATCAGTATCTGTTCCCTGTGGAAGCCTGGGTACAGGGAGAATCTGGGTCCAACCTGCAGACCCCGTGGTGTCTCAGTGCAGGGAAAGGTGGTGGGCATCCCTCCCCCGGCCTGGTGCCACCAGAACGCTTCCCTTCAGCAGGTGACTCGGCAGCTCGCACCCACTCCTGACCCCGGTACTAATTGTGTAAGTGTGTCCCAGTGTGAAGGGTGCAAACCCTAGGGATGGCCTGTGTCCCCAGGATTTCTGTACTCAAGGGAGTGTGATATTAAAGAACAAATAAAAGACAACATGGTAGGTTGACAGAGAAAGACCATGGATGAAAGGAAACATTTTATATTTTAGTGGCACTTTTACCCCACTTCTTGACAAGGAGCCCCACGTTTTTATTTTGGGTTGGGAAGATCGTGTAGCTGGCCCTGAATAGAGTGTAGTTAGATGGCAAATGGGAAGAAGAGGGAGCTTGGTCACTGTGCAGGGAGCTCTCTCCATGGGGAGGGTGTGGTCCTTATAAGGACAACATCCCCTTAGCTGTCTTGTCTGATGTACATTTTATAGGGGCATTTATAGCCCTTTTTCTTTGATTTCAGTGTTCACCAAAACAGTCTCAGGATTGTGATTTGGCTCCCATGAGTTTAGCTATGGGAGAGAATATAGTGATTTGATGAACTTTAAGTTTTCTAATAATACCTAATAGCATTCTAATACCTAATATCTAATAAAAGTTAGTTATACTTTATTGTAAACTAAACTCATGGATGCTTTGATTTTCTATAGTGGTCATTACCTTATTTTATGAAAGTTCCCCTTTGGAGAGGCATCCAACTTGGTGGGTTACCACAGATGGGTTTCTGAGCTGGCGAGCCTGAGGGCTGGAACTGGAACCTGAGAGTCAGTCAGTCCCAGAAAGGAGCGCCACCCTGTGAGGTCTCTTAGGAGATGGCCTGCCTCTGATTTGCCCTGCGAGTGAGTCCACAATGTCACAATGTGGCAGGGCACGTATGTGCTTATCTTCTCAAAGCGTTTATGATCTGGGCATGAAAAACAACTGTAAGGCTTGCTCAGACCTTGAACAGAACAAGCATAACTGCATGCCTTTTGGCAGTTCCTAATAAGCCTGAAGCTTCTAGGTAGGATGGAATTAATATGTAATTGAAAGGATCAGGGAAGCCGAGCTAAAATTGTGATATTCTACCTAAGTCTGGACGTGAGAAACAAGTTTGTGGTCTTCGAAAGATTTTTTTTTTAAAAAACATTTGCTGCCACGCACCTGTTTTACCATATGCCACTAGTGCTGAAGTAACCCTGAAAGCAGGGATGGGTTTTCACAGAAGAATTTAATTTTGAATGCAAAACCTTCCTGAAACTTGCTAATGAGAGCTTTACAGTGTCTACTGGCTACAAGTGATCAGGTGATAGCCAGAGAGACTACAAAGGGCTAAATTAAATTGTTTATTTCCTCCCAATTAAAATATTCTCAAATTCATGTTAAAAGTATTTCTTCAGGACAATTACTTAATAAGCACAATAAATATATACCTTTGTACATGTGTATAATGTACAGTGACCCAGTGGAACTAAGAATGAGGGGAAACAGGGGAGGTCAGGTACAGTGAGTGAAACATCCTTACAGATGGAGATTTCCCTTACAAATGTAAAGGTCCTTTACAAAGGGGAAACTTCTACTAGGTTTTTAGAACTTCTCCTTTGTCTGTTGTTCCACATGTGGAACAACCCAAATACAGAATTTTTTCACTACAGTGGAAAGTGAGTTTAAAAAAAGTATATTAGGGTAATAAAATATCAAGTACTGTGTGTGTGGGAAGATGAAAGGAGAAATAAATCTTCTGTTGGGGAAGTTGGAAAAGCTTTGTGAGTGAGACCTCCCAAACTGATGTGATTTGGCTAGAAATGTGGCGAGGAAGACTTTTCATGCAGTGCTATCTCTTTTATTGGGAGAAATGGAAAAAGCATACAGCCGAGATGGGAACTGGGTTGGAGAAGAACACACAGGTTGGAAAATAGGTATTTTGGGGGGGAGTAGTGTGTTGTTGTGTAGGGGTTGTGTCATGAAAGGTCTCAAATGCTAGGTCAAGGTATTTAGTTCAGTAGGCAGTAGAGACCCTTGAAATATTTCTAAGCACAGGCAACGTACAAGTAGAGCTGCAATGAGGACAGACCAGGAGGAGATTCTGGTGGCACTGAAGCAGGGAGAACAGTAGACCCGTTTAAGACCATCTTAGTCCTTCAGGCAAAGGGATGAGAGCAAGAGTGAAAAGGCAGGACAAGATGGAAAAGAAAACATGGGAGTGAGAGGAAGACTCAAAGATAGCTCAAAGCTCTTGCGGCAGCCTTCTATTTATAGAAATAGGGAAGTCTGGAGAGGGAGCTGCTGGAGGAAGAGGAGAGAGTCTGAATTTGTACTCAGACATTTTGAGTGCCGTGTGAACACAGTGTAATGTGCATGGTTAAGCATTGCATGGAGACTCAGGCAGTGGAGCAGAGTGGGTAGCTATGGCTCAGTGACCCAGTGATGCTCAATCAGAGGCAGTCTGGGAAGTGTGTTGGGGCAATTTTGATTTTGATTGTGCTGCTGGGATTTAGTGGACATAACCTTGGAACACTTGAGACACCCTTGCACAAGGAAGAGCTGTACCACCCAGATGTCAGTTGCACTTCCTGTTCAGAAGATTGAGAACTCTTGCCTGACAATGTCAGTCAAAGAGCATGCCATCTTGTTGGCAAGCATAAAATATTACTCGTTGTTTTTATGTCTGGAGGGGAGTGATGAATATTATGCCAAGGGCCGAAGGTGCTTTGGGGATTTTACTCTCAATTTCCTTTTGAAAGAGACAGGGAAGATGTATGGCTGAGATGGAGCTTGAAGTGATGCGAAAGGCCCTGGGTTCACTTCCTTATTCTGCTACCAACTTGTATGTGCTCTCAGTGGTCAATTTTCTTCACCGTTGCTTCTTTATCTGTTACATAGGAAAAGGAGGGGTGACTTTGAACTTGAGTAGTAGTATCCTAGTGGAGTAAGTTGATGCTTTACTATATTGTAGCCAATTCTCAGTTATTTCAGGCTAAATTATGTGCCTTTCTCCTTGACCTTGAAGTTGACTATGTTACTTTTCCCTAAGTGGGGCTCCACTGGGTGCTGTGTTGGGTGCTGCCTCACCCTATCTTTCTCTTGGGATAAAATCCAGTAATCGTCATGTTTGTTATAACATGGCCCCTCTTCGATGCACCACCCTTTAGAGCAGCGGTTCTCAACCTTCCTAATGCCGTGACCCCTTAATACAGTTAGTTCCTCATGTTGTGGTGACCCCCAACCATAAAATTATTTTCGTTGCTACTCTATAACTGTAATTTTGCTACTGTTATGAATCGTAATGTAAATATCTTTTTGTTTTCCGATGGTCTTAGGCAACCCCTGTGAAAGGGTCATTTGACCCCCAAAGGGGTCGCGACCCACAGGTTGAGAACCGCTGCTTCAGAGGTTGTCTTTGTCCTAGTGTTGGCTGCTGCCCATTCTTATGAGTGCTGTGAATGAGTTTCTACAAATTAGTACAGGGTTGCCCATGAACTGAGAAAGTGGTTTCTTTTGCTGTGCAGAAACTTTTTAGTTTGATATAATTCCATTCATTTATTTTAGCTTTTACTTCCCTTGCCTTTAAAGTCAAATTCATAAAATCCTCTTTGAACCCAAGGTCCATAAGTTTAGTACCTAGGTTTACTTCTATGCAGTTTATTGTTTCAGGTCTTATGTTTAGGTCTTTGATCCACTTTGACTTAACTTTGGTACATGGTGACAGATAGAAGTCTAATTTCATTCTTTTGCATGTGGCTTTCTAATTCTCCCAGCACTGTTTATTGAAGAGGCTTTTTTTCTCCATTCTATGTTTTAAATTATTGGATAAAGAAGATGTGGTATATAAACATAGTGGAATACTACTCTGCTATAAGAAAAGATGAAATATTACCATTTGCAACAACATGGATGGATCTTGAGATTATTATGCTAAGCAAAATAAGTCAGACAGAAAAAGTAGAGAACCATATGATTTCACTGATATGGGGTATATAAAACTAAAAACAACAAAAGAACAAGACAAACAAATGAAGAAACAAACTCATAGACACAGGCAACAGTTTAGTGGTTACTAGAGGGTAAGGGTGGGGGAGGGGTGGTAGATGAGGGTAAAGGGGGTCAAATACATGGTGACAGAGAACTGACTCTGGGCGGTGAACACACAATGTGATATATAGATGATGTATTGCAGAATTGTGCACCTGAAACCTATGTAACTTTACTAACAATTGTCACCCCAATAAACTTTAATTAAAAAAAAAAAAGAGAGAAAGTGGTGATGAGGGCCACTTTTTAAAGTCTCAGACCTCCTTGTATTCCCCTGCAGGACTGGCTTGCTTCTTCTGATACGGGTTGAGATCTCCTCTGGTACTTGTATCATATTTTTTACTGATACTATTCCTTATGAAAGTGTTTACGAGGATTAGGTAAAAAAAGTAACTGTTGAGAGTAAAGTTAAAATAACTAGTGATAATAAAACAACAACAGCAACAATAATTACTCCTATCGACATACCTTTTAACCCTTTCCGGTTAGTGCGTATAAGCAACAGAATGTTCAAACTTACTTTTAAGAACTACATAGTCACACCACAGTGATTGCAACACTACAGGGCAATATAAAATCTGCTCTTTACATTGCCGAACGGCAGGAAAAGCAGTGACATTACTTGTCATCAGCCAGGAGACATGCCTGTGGAAATGCCTCTGTTTTTACAAGAACCGTGTGAGTTGCACAGAGATTGTAGATTGTAGTGGGATGTCTAAATCTTCCTACTCTTCACAGTCTAGGTCAACTCTCCCCTTTGCCTGGAGCCACTCCTGTCACCAGGGACACTCTTGACTTCTCCTTTTTGACTTGCTGCTGTTTCTGTTTCTCACAGACCAGTTTCTGTCTCATTGGAGACTTGTTCCATGAGTGGGACTTGTATCCTTTGTGAAGTGTTCAGCTCCTGCAAGACAACAGTGGTCCTTAGCACCCCCTCCCATCCACACTATTAGCCATGCAGTTGGAGATTCGTGTCTTCCTGTTGGTTTTACTTAGATTTCCTTTTAAAGCATGAAGTATTCATTCAGATTTTTTTATCACAGATATTTGAAAAGAATTAAAGGAAAATAATTAACAGCATAGTATTAAATTATGGCAATATTGAAAATGAAATCCCCTGGGACGTTTGAAGGGATTTTTAGGATAATTAATTGTATTCAGCATCTCATTTAGAATTTTCCTCCTGCAACACTTGAAAGAAGGTGGAAGAAGTGTTTATTTTTAAAAGCATGCAAGATTTCCCATAAATGCCCTATTGATTTTTCAGTTTAAAAAGGAAATTTAGATTGGGTTTGATTTACTTTTAAAATGGCAGAGATTTGATGAATTAAGTAGACCAAAATTCTTATTAGGCAACTGTTTGAAAAATATTCATTGCAAACTTTCTTCCATACATTAAATATGCGCTAATTTTTCTTTTTCTTGTATTCACTTAGCTTTTGCTTTTAATGCTTTGAGGACATGGTATTATTTCTATCTAGATATTTCGCATTTTCTTGAGGGGAAAGAACTCAATCTTTTACAGTTCAGAATTCTACTTTCCTATGTACTCCAAATTTTAAGCCCTACTTCCTTCTTTTATGGGTTTATCAGTATCTAACTTAGATAATAGACACAATATGAAACTAGTCAGAGCTTTGGATAAACTGTAAATTAATTATTGTAGTTTTTAGATTTTTAGGAGTTTAGTGTCTTGTGGATTAAAAAAGATCTACTTGATAGTTGTTAACTGAATTTTTTCATAATGATTCTGTGAGAAGGATTAAAAAATAATACCCAGTTTGGCATGGATTCAGGGAAATAGGCCCATTCATGCATTGATGGTGAAAATGTAAATTAGGAATTATGATCTTAGAAAGCACTCTCCAGATATGCCCTGTGTTTATATGTGTCCTTACATGATATATTTTTGTAAATTGCTTTTATAAGACATCTCAAATATAAGCAGAAATGAGGCAGTGTTAATGAAATGTTAACCAATTGTTCAATACTGATATCTCACATTTTTTGAGAGATAACTGTGTGCCAGATGCTGTTTTAAGCATTTTGCATGTTATAACCTTATTTGTCCCAACAACCTAGTGATAGATGTGCCATTGTCATTTACCTTTTTTTTTTATGAGGAAACTGAGGCACAGAGAGATTATGCAACTTGCTGATGTGAGAGAGCCAGGATTGGACCCCTGGCTGTTTTACTGTAGGGTCACTGCATCATACAGGTTTTTTCCTGTGTCAGGGAAGCGTGTTGGGAGGTCCTGTGTAGACGGGTCTGGTGAGGGACAAAGGGTTTTAAGTTGGGAAAATGTTGGAAGGATTTTGAAGACAAGGGCAAACACTGAGGGTCCTGAGATCAGCTGTGGGTTTGCTGCAATGCTCTTCTCTTGTAGCAGCACCTAGGTTTGCCTTTTGAAACCATCCTTCCTCATGATGCCAGGAGTGGGCATATGACCTGGGCTGGGCCAATCCCAGACCAAAGTGATTGGTCCGGGGATGGGCAAATCACCTTAGGTCAATAAGAACTGGTAAATTTTCTTTCTGGAAATTTTATTGGAACTCTTTACAAATCAATGCTCTCTTTTTACTGGACTTAAAGCTTGGAAGCTATAAGCCTGAAGCTGCTGGCAGACATCTGGACACTATTTCGGTAAAATCTGGCTAGAAAATGAGGATCATATAGAGCAGCGGTTCTCAACCTGTGGGTCGCGACCCCTTTGGGGGTTGAACGACCCTTTCACAGGGGTCACCTAAGACCATCGGAAAACAAAAAGATATTTACATTATGATTCATAACAGTAGCAAAATTACAGTTATAGAGTAGCAAACGAAAATAATTTTATGGTTGGGGGTCACCACAACATGAGGAACTAACTGTATTAAGGGGTCGCGGCATTAGGAAGGTTGAGAACTGCTGATATAGAGAAAAGCAGAGGTGAGAGAGGTGGAGAAAAAGAGAGCAAGCTCTGATGAATCTCCTGGATGCAGCTATGTCTGAAGATGTGTGATATGGAGACCCACCCTTAGATTTTTAAGTTCTGCGAGCCTCGTTTCCCCCTCCCCCTTTATCTCCGTTCTTCCCTTCCATCCCTTTTTTCTCCCCTCTGCTTCTCTCCTCTTCTTCTTCCCTCCTCTCCCATTATTTACAACTGAAAGAGTTCTAACACAAAAGGTGAATAAATTTAGGAACTGTCCAACCTGGACAGCTGCTCATTTCTGTCCCTGGTCGGAAGGAGGAACTGGTTTACTGCATTAAGGGCACTAAACAAGGTGGGTGGGGGCTGTATTGTGGGGGACTTCTGAACCTCTCTGAGCCTTTCTGAGAAAACCACTGAGAAAGACTTTGGTCGTTGATACTCTCTCAGAGGCAGAGCCATGGGACCGTGGACCAAGCCACTGTTGTGCATCAGAGAAATTTGTAAGCTGTGGAGACCCATCTATGCTAAGCCCCCTTCCCTAAGCCCAAAGGGTTGAGTCTAGGGAGTGAGAGCATGATGAATACCACGTTTCCTATATTGAACGTGTCCTAATAAATGGTCCTCTGCTTTGAGACCCTGGATGTTAGAGAGATTAATTTGCTTAGACTCATGCACTTGAGGGAAGACATTAGAAATTTTAGCAAATGCTTTCATCAAAAATTTGTCCTGGGATGACCTATTCCATCATGTAATGTACCTTGTGGGACTCGATCCTAAACAAGTAGTCAGCAATGGAGACGGGATGCAAATTGTTTGATAAACCTTTCCATTATCAGATAGGAAATGACAGGTAGCTTTCCATCTAAGCTTTGCACCTTTCGTAGAGATGTGTAGCTCCCTTACAATAAGTCACAAAATAGATGTACATATGAATTGATACTACTATAGGCCCATGACTTTTGGTGATATTTTCTGAGCTAGTATCCAAATGCATGTTTGTGAATGGTTCTTTGAGAAGGCTTTATTTTGCCTGGTATGAGAACATTATTATTAGAGTAAAATGCACACTATCTTAGAAATATATTAATTGCTCTCAATTTATGGCTTGATAATATTTGTAGCATCCACCCACCCCTGTTTCTGCTTCTGCCAAAATGCAACCCTTTCTGGGAGCTGGCTGATATGCACTCCCTTACACTGTCTGCTTGTTGTTAAATTGATAAATGATACATGTGAATGGTCATCTCATTTTCACTAAGAGGTATATTTAACTTTTTCATTATATGTTTAGTAAAACTATATGCTTTTTATTATGAATTCATTTGGCAGTAACCAAGATAATGAGCTTAAATGTCAAAGAGTTTATTTTAAAATGCACCTTGTTTGAACAGTTATTTATAACAAAATGATGCCACGAGTTTGATTTATATACTTTATTTCATTGGAGGATTACATTCTAATCTAAAGGGTATGTGCCATGGATTTTGTTTTTTGGCTCCTAAAGTTGGTTCTGGAAAGATCCTAGCTGAGCTGTAACAGGCAGAATCCCACACCCTCACCCACATTTTCTGGTGATGTGCCACTTTCTAAATATGTCCTCCCTGTTCCAAAATGAATATCAATAGCTGGAAGCAGTTGGAGAATGTTAATTTAGCTTTTGTGTGGCACTCAGTTTCCTCGACTGTGCCCTGTTTCACGTTGGTTTTCCAGATGAGTTCTTTCTTT
The DNA here is from genome assembly GCF_001890085.2 of Hipposideros armiger. Classification (NCBI taxonomy): domain Eukaryota; kingdom Metazoa; phylum Chordata; class Mammalia; order Chiroptera; family Hipposideridae; genus Hipposideros; species Hipposideros armiger. Next base: position 1,221,700 of record NW_017731373.1, on the reverse strand, counting down.
TTCTTTTCCCTTCTTTTTTAAATAAAACATTCAACACTAATAAATCCAGACCTGGTTCTGCACTGGTTGGCATTTATAACAACCTTTATCTTAAAGCCTGATGAAAGGTTTGATCCATAGAAACTTGGCAGACATGGTCTGTTCTCAGGCTGCAGTTTTAATCAGCTGGTTCAAGATAATAAATTCTCTCAGCAATCTAGTTCTTCTGTAAAATTTTTATTCTTAACCTCCAGGGTTTGGATACAGGTTACTTGTATGGGTGGTTTTTAAAGTCATTTTAATGGTCATCGTGAACACTGGTGTTTAAACATTTTTTATCTTGCACCCTGGTCAGTAAATATTTATTTATAAATGATGTACACTTACCACTGTGCAAGAATATATTAAAAATTATATGTTACATAAATTAATGCAAATAATTTGCACTTATGTCCATTATGTATGTGATATAACAGACAAAACTTAGGAATCAAAAGGATTTTATAAAAAAATGTTATAATATTTTCTTTTTGAGATTTTCCTAGTGGTCTCACTTCAAGACCACTGATTTAGAAAAGCAAAAGATTTTTCAGTGCACCCAAATATTCTTTTTGAGTTATAGTACTAATCCGAGTTTGATGTTTTTGAGGGGTGTGGGTTTTAGTAAATACATCTTCTGGTCACAATTCATTGCTATCAATTTTCTGTTAAGGGAATGAGGTTACCAGTTCACCGAGACAAGGTCTTAATATTTTATTATGAAATCTTTAAGACACACAAAAAAGTAGAACATCGAATATGACAAACCCCCATATTTTTATCTATCACCTTAAAAAATAGAATATTACTTTTCTACTGCAGAGGGACCCGTCCTTGTATTTGCTGTTTCCTATTCTTATGCAATTATAGACCTATGTTTGGGTCCCTAACCATGCATTATGCTTTTTTGCATGTTTTAAATTTTATGCAAA
>NW_017731373.1:1198496-1220524 GCF_001890085.2 Hipposideros armiger | reverse complement strand
GGATTTTTAAAGTGAAAAATCTGTTAAGATTTTCCTAGAATGGAGCTGGGACTGGAATTGCTGAATTGTAGGGTGTACATCTCTTCACGTTTACAAGAAACTCCCCACCGGTGTATATATGAATCCTCCGGACTCCTCCTCCTCCTCGTTGACACTTGGTAATGTCAGACTATTTCATTTTTGCCAGTTTGATGGATGTGAATAATATCTCATGGTGGCTTTAATTTATCTTTTCATAATATGTTTATTATTTAGGTTTCATTTTCTGTAAATTGCCCAGTTTTCTATTTTTTTCTTTTCTCGGCTGTCTCACATATTTACACACACACACACACACACACACACACACACACACGTGATTCAAAGACCATCAATAGAACATAAAAAAGTCTTTTGGGTTTTTTTCTCACATCTGGCCCTGCTGTGGTATCACATCACACCCCTCCCCTTTATAAAAAAGTCATTGCTTCTTCTATGAGGTAACATTACAGTGTAAATCAACTGTTGTTAGCTTGCTAAAAGACATTTTGCAATCTAAAGGTTGTCTAGGAAGATGAGGCAGATAAAAGCAGGATAAAAGCAACTATCTAGGGTTTCTGTAATTCTCTTTAACACCTGCAGGCTTGGTTTAGACATGTGTATATTGATATGTGCCTATCATCCTGCTCTTTGTTTCTTTCCTCTCCCAGTTCAATTTCCAATGTTATAGACCTTGCAAACCCTACAGTTAATGTATTTGGAAAAAAAGACCTTACATCTTCATACATTTAGAAAATCTGTAGCTGTAGAAGTGAAAATATTAACAACAAGCAATAAAAAAAGTGGAATAGCTTCAAGTAGTGTTACCTAAAGTGTGGTCTGCACCAGACAGCTTGGCCATCATTTGGCAGTTTACTAGAAATGCAGATTCTCAGGCTCCATCCCAGTCCTGAATCAGGGGCTGTTTTAACAAGTAAAGTTTGAGAAGTTTTGCTTTCAAGAATCCCAGTCAAGGGGCTGGCCAAGTGGCATGTTGGTTAAGAGTTGGCTTGGGACAGCACTTCTGAGCAGCAGGGCCCCGGTTCGGATCCCACATGGGAGCCAGTGATGCTGCTCCCTCTACAGCTAAGATGGTGATCAACAGCTCGACTTAGAGCTGGGCTACCGTGAGTCTCAGCCAACGGCATAGGCTACAGTGGTGCTGGCTAGCAGCTGGCGTGAGCTGCCGTGAGCCACCGTGAGCAGCCATCCAATGGCCAGAGAGCAACTGCCTCAGCCAGGAAGAGGGCAACGATAATACCAACTTGGGCCAGTGAAGCAACGTCCTCCACAACTAGACTGAAGAACAAAAGGACAGCAACTTGTCTGTTCCCCTTTCCTGATTCCCCAATGCTGTTCCTCTCCCCCAATTCCCCGATAAAATCTTAAAAAAAAAAAAGAATCCCAGTCAAGGTTGACCTGTCTCAGATGGGACCCTTCTTCCTCTAATCTTTCAAAGTCACTGAAACCTGGGGGCAGGTAGGTGTTGCCAACACATACGTATGCTATGCAGCTTGAGGCTCTCCTAATGAGAGGTTCATTTTAGTTCATTTAATTAAACACTCTTCTTTAAAGAAACAACTTTGATAATGAAGGGGCTACTGGGAATTTATATGTTGATGATCATTAGACTTTGTTGCTCTCTGCTATTTTATAAAGAATTGGAAACTTTTCAGCAAGAGAAGAGAAGGCAATTTTGTAACATGAATCACTTAGGGAGGAGGCAAGGCCTGGATTGGAGGGTCCTGTAAGGGAAAGTCTAGAGAAGCATGAACGTTTTTAGTAAGAAGAGGAAATAAGTGGGATAAAGGGGGATCAAGGTTTTGCTCGGTAATGAGAACATCTTCCCTTTTCTTCTATGTTGCATAATTTGTATTGCCAAAACCCAGTATTATTATTTTAATCTTTTAATTTTAACCTGTAAAATTAATTATTTCCATCATTATTTCTATTCAATAGTTTTTTATTTATTTTTAAATTATTATTATGGTCATGTGGAGGGTGGGTTATCCACAAATGCAGCCATTTCCTGCACTTAGGGCTCATAGAGCCTAGGAAGAGTCAGACACTGACACCAAAATTAGAACAAAGTGTGGGAAGTGCAGTAATACAAATATTGAACTGAGCCTCAGTGTCTTCCTATTTTATAGTATTACTGGGGGGGGGGCTTTAATGGGACTTGCAGAAAGGCCCAGAGAGAGTTCTCAATAAATAGTGGCCACTCTTGATGCCCTTCCCTCCTCCTGCCCCCCCCCCCCCCCCAAATCTCATCTCAGTTTGATTCCAGAGTCTGTAGAGATTAGAACTAAGAGGTTAGTACTAAGAATAGTAGTAGTGGTGGAAGTATTTATAAGATACAAAGATAAAGAGGAAGTGACTTCTATGGGAAGCGACATTTGGACTTCCAAGCAAATGTTTTAAAGAATGCTTTTGCATATTTTTTTCTAAATATTAAGATGAGGATTACCTTCATTTAAATTCTGATATTTTACAACTTGCTGAAGACAAGGCTAGGCTGAAATTTATTCTAAACCACTTCTTTGGTAACCCCTAATGTGAGCTGTGTGAGAGAAAGCTGGTGTCAGCTATTACTTAGTTTTGTCCCAGTGGGAGGCTCAGGGTTACTGGGTGACATGCCAGCATGCTTGTACTGGTGTGAGTTCTAGTCGAGCAAGCCTGAAAACTAAGGGACTTGTGGTTCTGAAAGAAATCAGAGATCTGGAAAACATGGGGTTGAGCAATATAGAAACAAATATTCCTAGAATACTCCTTTATCATGCTCTTCACAGAACTTCAGTAGCTCCCTCTGCCTGTCTAGCTTTCCAGGTATCGCCATGCTGCCCCAAAGTCCATTTCTAGCTCACCTTACTTTTTACCACTTCTGCCCATTCATTATTCCTACCAGGATGATTGTGTCCACTCTTTCCAGCTGACTCAAATCATAACCATCAATTAAGATCTGCTTGAAATGCCACTTTCCTTTCCTCTCTGAGCTCTCCCTGACAGTTTCACATGATTCGGATACCTGCTGTCCATCCATCCTGCCAACTTCAGTAGTATTTTGCACACCTGCCTGTCACTGCATTCCCTGTGTCTTGTCCCTGTGAATGCTTTGGAAGTTCCCTGAGGGCTGGGGATCTTATAATTTGTGGTTTTTACAAGTTCCGGTTTCTTAATGTAAAAGATAAACTTGCTAGCTAAACTCCTACCACCTGAACCCAGGAACAGACTAGATTTGGATAACTTTTTGGCGGAGGAGAAATTTGGATGAAAGTCACAGAGGTGTATGTAAATACTTTCCTTGTGGCTTATCTCAAGCTGCCAACTTGAGGTCTTTGAAGCTTGGGAAGAGATGCACCTAGGTGCTCCTGAGCCAGTGAGAGGCATCTCCAACAAACCACTTAAAAGGATCCACCATTTCCCAATTCATTATCCAAATCTCAGGAACCAAATATCAATAGAGTTGAATAACATGGTTTTCATCACTGTCCAGCTCATGGATAGTGCGGTGTGGGTTATTGGTCCTTAATCACTAGACTCTTCTAGTATGTGGGTGTGGTGAAGAGAATGCTTAGCCTTTAGATCAATTTTCTAGTTTCTAAAAAATATTTTTTATGGGCTTCTATATTAGCCAATTAAGAGGTTATGGAATTGGATTTGAGCAAAGATTTATAGCCGTTTATTTGGGCAGCCTGTGAAAGCAATTCTTTGAAGGACTGTGTGCATAGCAGATGTTCAATGAATATTGACCAGATTATTGATCTAAGGAAAGAGCCAAAGAAAGAGGAATAATTCCTTTGTATATCCAGTGGCATTGCACAAGGCTAAAGTAATGTACTGGGTTGTCGGAAAAGTCATGACACATTTTTGCAATGAAAAACATAGAAAAAAATATGTCATGACTTTTCCGACAACACAATAAAACAAGAAACTGGAAAGCTTCATTTTTATTTCATGTCCTCTTGGATCAGTGGTCAACCAGAATGCCCGAGGATTTACCTGGCACAATTAGGAAACATGAGATTTGTTTTGAGCTTAATGTAAGTACAGGTATTTGTAGAGAAAGTGTACTAATCTTTATTATAGGTAAAGTAAAAGCTAAGGCAGTTTCCCTAAAGTAAAATTAATGTTTAAAAGCAGTAGAAAAAATGGTGAATTTAAGAGCACCCTAAAAATCGTGGTATAGGTTGGGCTGATAATTGTCCTGGGCATATGGTTATTTTTTAATCTATTCTTCTTATTTTGGAAGACTAAAGACATTGAATCCAGCATTATTTTGATTATTTGAATTTTAATTTGAATTCCTAATTAAAGCTAACTACTGCTTCGTGAATAATCTAGTAAGAAAGTTAAAGCTTGAGCCTTTAATAAACACTGCTGAATTTGGAAGAAGACTAAATTAGCCAAAATCTTATTTTATAACTTGAAATTTTAAAAAGAAATAGAACATCAACCCCTTAGCATTTCCCAAAATACTTCAATCCATATGCTTAAAAAATTACTGCCAAATCCTTTCATTTGTTAGTAAGAAACAACATACATTCTCTTAAAGCTGTGCGTTGGGTCCTTCATCCTTCCCTGAGATGTGTATAGAACCACCTCTGCAGGTGGGTATTAGGATTACATAAGCAAGTACAATCCCCTTCTTTTAGCAATTGGTTTAGGAACATGTAATCCCACCCTCTTTGAAGGTTTATCATTCTCTTTCCTAATATGCACATGAAAAATTGTCATAACACAAACCTTTGCCCTCCCTGACTTCTTACAGGTTTGGGCATAGCCAATGAGATAATTACAGGTTGAATTTTTACCTCATGTTTGTAAAATCATGGGAATTATACTTCAGGCTTTCCTTTGACTTTTTTGCTTTCTTGATAGTTTTGTACTGGGAAAGAGGACTGAATATCTGAGCTTAGTCATCAGAAACCTGTCATTTGATATACTGAAAGGAAATAGGGTCTATTTTAGTTTTGGTGGAGCCTTCATGGTTAGTAAAACAAAACAAAACAAATCAAAACAAAACAAAACACAGCAGACACTGATGATACTTAGGTTGTAATTCTAAATCCCAGCAATACTATTTGGCTCTGGATCTACACTGTAATTTTCCCCTCCTGTATAACGTATGCAGTTTTCCAGATGGGAATTGTGGGGTTTGTTCAAAGGCACTTAAATGGGAGTTAAGGTGAGGTGATAATAGCTGGTGATAAAGTGGCAGCATTTGCCTTCTTAGGTGCCGTTTTCTTAATGTTCATGTTGAAAGAGCCAAAATGAAATTGGAAGCAATAGAGAGGATAAAGTCCCTAAAAGAGGGTGGTAATTTTAATGTATCCCTCTTCAGAAGTATTGGTAAAAGAGCTTTCCAAAAAAAAAAAAAAAAAGGACTTAATTCCTTATAGGTGGAGGAGGAAGGATGGGCAAATAGCTTAAAATAGTATTTACTCTCAGTTTCTTCCTACGAAGCTTCCAGCACAGTTTGATTTTATTTCTTGGGTCAAAATGAAGCACAGATAATGAATGTTGCTGATTGGTTCAGCTGTCGCTATGGATTTTTCAGGGGAGGAGAATCACTGGACAGGTACTACTGCTTGGTGGTAGCTGTGTAAAATATAGAAAGTCTCAGGGTGAGACGGACTGTGGCAAAGAACCATTTTGTCTAATAGAATTCAAAGAACAAAGAGATCAGGTAATTGAGTTAAATCACCTTGGAAATGATTTCCCTTTATAATATAAAATAAGATATTATATAAGCAAGTTTTAAATAATGCTATCAGCTGTCTCTCTGCAATTACTGCTGTTATAATGAAACTTATGACAATTTATGTAAGTGTTCTAAAGAAGCCCAGCTCCATAGTTTTGAACTTTGATTTCTATTGAAATTCCCACTTTGCGGTTACGATTTAAACAAAATGTTTTTTGCAGGGTTGAGTGGTGGTGTATGGTGTACAGCCTGGCTTGCATAACAAATCTACTTTGAATTTGTTTCAATCTATCCCCAAACATTCTAGGCACGAGGGCCTTTTTCTTTTCTTTTCTTTTAGAAAACCCATTTCAAATTCAGTAACCCATACTCACAATTACAATGGATAGAACAAACACCTGTTAAATAATTACTGCTGCTTTTCTTTTGTTCTATCTCATGAAAGAGGTGAGACACCCTTTCTACACCCACAGGGCTATTGGTGTTATCACTAGTGATTACTGGGGAAGACAGAATTGAGTTATTACATATCCCCATGACTAATTGCTACTTAGGGACTATAGAATTTCCAAGTTAAACTTCTACCAGGACTCAGTAGCCCTGGCATTAGTACCAGTGGGGAGCTGGATAATTTGCAATTTCTTTCACTGTTGGTGCATGTCACAGGGTTCTCTCTCTCTTGTTTGGAAGTCTTCCTGGAACAGGGGACAATGAGCAGGGAGGGCTGCTTTTCCTCATCCGGTGTCCGTACCCATGGTTTCATCTGCCTCGGCCATCATTCCCTTAAGGGTTTCCCTTACATTTTATTTTCTGGTCTTTTCATTTGCTCACCAGTGGGTCTCCTTAGAATATACATTTCTGGTGTTGTTGAGATGAAGAGTACAGTTGTTTTGACCTGATTTTGGTCCGGTGATAGAATTGTTAAGCATGATAAAAGATCATTTCACTTTGTCCAGTGTCCTTTTTTTTTTTTTTGGTGGTTAGGGGTTGCTTTATAGAGTTGCAAGTTTATCATTTACTAAAAAATTCAAAACTGCTTCATAAAGAAATGGCCTTAAAAGAAGACCTATTAAGGAAAAAGAAACCTGTTTTGGTTATATTTCTGGGAAGTAGTGATTATATTGTTTTAAGGTTCTTTTTTAGCTAAGACCTGATTAAATCTCAGGAATTGGCCATCTGGAAAGCACTGTTAATGGATTCATAAATGTCATTGTCATCTTAAATCATATAATAGAATTTGCGCTGAAGAAAAAGAAAGTGTATGAAAAAGTCTGGTTTCCCTATTATATTATTTTTTGGGGGCCAATTTATTTTGCATGACATTTCCAATGAGCAGCAATTTCTCTATCACTTATGTGTAGAAATTACCATTTAATTTTTGTAGTCCTGTGCTATTTGTTGCTTTTTAAATTTTGCCTCCCCAACTGGACTGCAAGCTTCTAGAGAACATGAACCAAGGCTTCCCTTTTTACTATATATTCTGCAGTACCTAGCATGATACTGGACTTAAAATAAATGCTTACTGAACACCTAGTACTTAGTCACCTGGATATATCATTATTAGGTCAAGATGTTTACCTTCTTGTCATCTTCATCATCTGCTTTCATAGGTTTTGCTCTGGAACTTTTTAGAGCCTATATCATGTGCTTCCATACCTAGCAATGCCAAGCCACAGATTTTCATCTGTCGGGGTAAGGTGTAATAGTTAAAGCCAGATATTCCCAGCATTGTAAGACCTTTCACTGTCAGAGATTGGCTAACTCAGGTATATAATATAATGGAACTCATAGAAGGCATAGGAAAGGGAAACAGTTCCCATTATACTAGCCTACTGGTAGCTTTAAAGAATTGTGGGTACTATCCCTATTGATTCATTGGATCAACTATCATATATTTTATTTATAAACGCTTTGGCATGTGTTGGCATATTTCCTAAGTATAGCCTTAGCCTTTTCAGGTTTTGTGGTAGTAGTGCTTTTTAAAAAATTTTTTTAAGTTTGTCATGAGGGAAAGGAAAACAGAAATAGGAGAAATGATTATGCTGATTTGTAAATGAATCACAGACTTATAAGTCTGTAGGGCTGGGAGATGTCTTGGAGGTTATATCGTCTCACTCTTTCATTTTTATGGGTGAGAAAATCTAAGACTGTAGGTGTGGTTTAGTGACTTAAGAAAGGTGACAGTTAATAGAAGTCAGGATAGGACAATACTATGAGTAGGTTGGGATAATCAATTTATATTACTTCTGGATTCTCTGACCCAATTTGTAGAAAATATTATTCTGTGGATAGATATCTGAGAAATGCACACATTCTTAAAAAGTGTAATATTAAAAAAAAAGTCTTTCAAAAGATCGTCTATATGCTAATATATTGAACAACTCTGCAAGATGACCTCACAGGAAACTTAGCTGACAGTTGCTAATACCACGTAGTGTAGCATGTAGTTGAGAAATCCGACTCATAATTCCAGGTCTATTAATTACAAACTGTATGGCCTTGGAACAAAAACCCTGTGGCACTCAGAAAGTCAGTTGGTGGTGTTATTCAAGAATGAAAGGATTAGACTAGGTTCTCCCTGAGAGGTCTTTTAGTTTTAAAATTCTGTGCAGAAATGAAACAATGGTAAACACTTGGAACTTGACATGCTCAAAGCTTTATGAAATCAGAGTAGAGACTGACGTATCTAGTGTCTTACCAAATGTGTCAGCAGCTCAAATGTAGAATTTCATTATTTGATTTCATACCATATCTATTCATAAGGCACTATTGGTGCCTTTCCAGATGATTGCTATTTCTTAGGCTTAATTTGGATATCCCTTCTTTGCTTGGAGCTTGTTGCAGGAATGTGAATACTGGGAATAGATACCGATGAACCAGTAACTTTTATTATTTAAGAATAAAGAGGGATGGCCGAGTGGCTCAGTTGGTTAAGAGCTCGCTCAAGAGTGTGAGCTCTGAGCAACAGCGGTTTGAGTCCCGGCCTGAGCTGAGCAGCCGCTGAGCTGCCAACAGGTGGCAGGATGGCTCAGCTAAAAAAAAAAAAGAATAAAGAAAACTAAGCTGTTTACATTTGGAGCATCTTTTGTTGAAAAGCACTATAACTGCCCCAAGGGTAGTTTTGTTGAATTAGTGTATTTTGCCTGATAAACTTCCCATATTTTATATGTTGTAGAAGAGTAAATCCAGAGTTTCTTAGCCATGCTCACTTTTATTCAAGGAAAGTGTTCCAGGAGGATAAATTGGAAGGCCATCTGGTCACACTTAAGTGTCATTTTACCTTGTCCTGCACTCTGGGATATGATTACTCTTATTTGCTGATTGTCGTGACCTTGAGTAATCAATCTTTCACCAGTCCAAGCTCAAAGATGTCTGCAGTGCCTGCGGCCCTGAAATTCGCCCCAGCTTTCTTCAGAGGACAGCTGGTCAGTCATAACTGAAAGAACCATTTGCAATCTGTTTATAGGGTGCTTTTGGAAAATTCTGTGGGACAAAGGCGATAATGTACAGTCAGCAGGATGGCAGTATTTTCCTTGCTGGGGTAAGGGAAATTGGCAATGGGGGATAATGTATATTGTACAAGTTATAGCAAAAGATATCAGTTAAATACGTTATTATTCTGGTTTCTAATTTTGCCTCTTGGTTTATAGACCTCAGGCAGTCAGCAACCAGGCTTCTGTATTTTGTTAGGACTCAGGCAAGATCCTCTAGACCATTTGATTTGGTGTAGACTTTTAGTGCAGTGTCCTTTCTATTGTTTAAAGTGGAATAAAGAAGCTGACCTGCTCTGTGATTTGAGCGTCTCTCATTTTGTGGATTAGTAATTAGGGACTGAATTTGTACTGAAGGCTTTTATATCTAGAAATAATTCAGATTTCTAATAAATAAATAACTCCTCAGAGTGTGGGAGTATGGGTGTGTGAATTATGAGAAATGGAGACTTTCTTTTGAAATTTACATGCTGCTTTAGATGAAAACACGGAGTCAAAAATACTAGATTAAAATGTAGCTGTTGAAGTTTAAAGGGCTTGTATTTTCCTTTGCAAATGGTAGTTCAAAAATTTTCTGTTACTTCTATGATATATTTCTTTAACAATATAATTGATTTTTAGGTCATTGGACAAACTGTACTATCGTCTCTTGAATTTCTTTTGCTAATATACAAATTACTTTGAGTAATACAATATTTTTATTCTATACTTCATATTTCTAGTCTTAAATATTACTGTGGTCTTTATTAATGGTGTATGCAAGTGTAGTTAATAAAAATTATTTTAATTTAAAATATCAAACAAGACTTTTCCCCCAAAAGAATGCCACAATTTTGAAACAACGCAGAATTGTATTTCAAGAAGACAGCCTCTTCAATAAATGGCTCTGGGAGAATTGGAAAGCCATGTGCAAAAGAAGGAAACTAGACTCTATCTGTCACCATGTACAAAAGTTAATTCAAAATGGATCAAAAACCTAACCATAAGACCTGAAACAATAAACTGCATAGAAGAAAACATAGGTACTAAACTTATGGACCTTGGGTTCAAATAGCATTTTATGAATTTGACCTCAAAGGCAAGGGAAGTAAAAGCTAAAATAAATGAGTAGGACTATATCAAACTAAAAAGCTTCTGCATAGCAAAAGAAACCAGTGACAAAATAAAGAGGCAACCAAATGAATGGGAGAAGATATTTGCAAACAACACCTCCGATAAGGGGCTAATATCCAAAATATATAAGGAACTCATACAACTCAACAAGAAAAAAACAAACAATCCAATTTAAAAAAGGTCAGATGACCTGAATAGACGTTTCTCCAAAGAGGCCATATAGATGACCAAAAGACATATTAAACAATGCTCAACATCAGTAATTATCAGAGAAATGCAAATAACAACCACAATGAGATATCACCTCACACCATTTAGAATGGCTATCATCAACAAGATAAATAATAAGTGTTGGAGAGACTGTGGAGGAAAAGGAAACTTCATACACTGTTGATGGGACTACAGATTGGTGCAGCCGCTGTGGAAGACAATGTGGAGGTTCTTCAAAAAATTAAGAATAGAATTACCATATGACCCAGTAATCCCTCTCCTGGGTATTTACTCAAAAGATCTGAAAACATTTATCCGTAAGGATATACGTGCCCCAGTGTTCCTTGCAGCTTTATTTGTGGTGCCAAGACATGGAAACAACCAAAGTGTCCTTCGATAGATGATTGGATAAAGAAGATGTGGTATATATACACAATGGAATACTGCTCTGCCATAAGAAAAAATGAAATAGTGCAATTTGCGACAACATGGATGGATCTTGAGATTATTATGCTGAGCAAAATAAGTCAGACAGAAAAGCCAAGAACCATATGATTTCACTGATATGTGAGATATAAAACTGAAGGCAACAAAGGAACATGACAAAGAAAGAAAAACTTATAGGGGAGTGGTAGATGAGGGTAAACAGGATCAAATATATGGTGATGGAAGGAGAACTGACTCTGGGTGGTGAACACATAATGTCATATATAGATAATGTATTACAGAATTGTACACTTCAAACCTATGTAATTTTACTAACCATTGTCACCCCCAATAAACTTTAATTAAAAAAAGAATACTTTGTAAGAAAAATGTATAGAAAAAATTGTCTATGCCTCACATTATAATTTTGAATTTTGAAATACTTAAAAAACGTTTTTGTTACCATGAAGTCATGAGTGAAATAAGGGTATTTATGATGACTGATATTATTTAACTTTATTTTAGAAATTCTAACCAATATGATGGTTTCCAAAAAATAAATCAGGAAGATAGAGAAACCGCCATTACTTGTAAATGATATGGTTGACTACTTAAAAAAGAATAGACCAAGGAAATGAAAATACTTATAAAAATTAAATAAAAGGGCTTATATTTAATCCCAGTAAGAATCAAATAAATGCAAATTAAACAAAAATGAGATTTGTTTTTTTTTCTTTCAGATGGACACTAATATAATTAGAGTAAATATTTATTGAGCACTTATAGTGTATCAGGTATTGTAGTAACTCATTTAATCCTTAAAAATAACCCTTTAAAGTAGGTATAAAGATATACTGCTTTACAGAAATCTGCAGTAATGATGAATAACTTTCCAAAGGTCATGGAGCCAGTCCATGGCAGAGCTGGGATTTGAACCCAGCTATAGAATTCTAGTTCTAGAATTGGTTTCCTTACCCACTAAACTGCCTCCAAAGGTTGATAACATTCAGTGTTGGTGAAAGAATCCGAAAGGGAATAGCCATCTCTCCTGCACTGCAGGTATGGGGAGTGTTTATTGTACCTCCTTTCTAAAAGACATTCTGGTAACACTCTTTAACACCTTATGACCCCATGATTCTACTTCTAAGAATTTATCCTAAGGAAATAATCAGGCAGGAGTGCAATAATGAATGTATGAGGATGTGTTTACAACATGTTTTGTAGCAATAATCTAAATGACCATTTTGAGGGAGTTGTTTAACTTACGTTATATCATACAATGCGTGTCATATGACTGTTAAAAAGGATGATATAGTGCTATGTTTATTAATATGAATGCCTGCCTTACAGTTTTTGTGAAAAAGAGCAGGTTACAAAACAGTTTGTACTCTGTGATTTGATCTCCTCTATATATCTAAATAGCAATGCATGTATTTATAGACCAAAAAGCAGGGGCTGTTCTCTCTTGATGGTGGCATTATGTATGATGTTTATCTTCTTTATCTTTTCTCACTGTTTTTGTAATTTTAAAGTGGGCATGCGTTATTTTTATAATTGGTAAAAAGCTCTGAAAATATTTCTTTTCTTTATTCCGTGTGTGTGTGTGTGTGTGTGTGTGTGAGAGAGAGAGAGAGAGAGAGAGAGAGAAAATTAGGTTGGCAAGTTTTACCTTGGTTTCTTGCTTTCTAAATGTGAGGCAGTCTTTTATATGGAGGTTTCATGAGCTCCGTGTCACAATTTTGTTTTCAAAGTTTTAACTTCCCAAATTACTTATTCCCTGCCCCAGAACTGCTCCAGAGACCTAGGTGTGCTGTCATTAGGTGGGCCTAATGAGCTTTAGAGGTGCTCTGAAAGGCACAGCCCACCCAGTTGGCTTGAGCTTCCTGATTGAAACATGAATTTTCTATAACATAATTTATATAAAAGAGAACTCTGTTAAAGTAACTAAATATAAGCTATTACTGAACAGTAAAGCAGATATTTTAAAGCTGTGTTTAAAATCAACAAATACAGTAATAATCAGAAATCTTTTGTCAAACAGTCAAAATTGTTCTTCAGTGGTCATATATGCAGACCCTGGTTAGAGTGTTCTTTTCCTCTTAAATCTTCATTTCATTTAAAAACTGCCCAAAGCTTGTGCTCCATTGCACACCCCACTGTGGGTTTGAACTTGGCTGGTATTGAAGCACTTGGGCAGTTTATTTTTTACTTAGAGTTGGAGTGCATGGGCTTAACACTAATTTAGTTGGCGGCATTCTTTCAAAGTCTTCTTTAGGGGTAATTAATTGCCTGACAGGTGTTAGCATCAACCCAGTGCGAGACCCTAAACTTCGATGATGCAAAAGAAGAAAGTGTTGTAACTAGTTTCTTGCAGAGAACCCCAAACCTTTGGTAATGAGGTGCTTTCAATCATAAAAGTCTGTTTTCTCCAGGAGTGGAGCCCACCCCTTCCTCTGTTGTGTGAGTGGATTGATTTGCTTGATATGATTTATAGGCAGAATAAATACATACAAAGGTCTTGCTGAGATCCCTAACCATATTACGAAACACAAATTTACCAGAAAATAAGCTAGTTTTCACTGGAGGTCACCCTTTTCATCATGGTCCTTGTGGGCCAGGCTTAGTCTTAGCTGTTTTCATATTCCTAGCCCTGGAATTGATTTGCTGAAATCATAGGATTATCTCATTGGACAGTGGCTCATTGATAAGCCCTGCTCTGAAAATATACCAGGCTATGTTCATTGGGCCCATGTTTTTTCCTAAGAACTTTGGGGCCAGTCTCTCATTTGGCTATGCATAGACAAGGCCTGGAATTGTTTTCTGAGGAAGATTTTGCCTAGAAACGATCTCTCCACCAACCTCCATGCAGGAGAGGAGTGGCCTTTTGTGTAGGCATATGTCAGCTTCCTTCATGTTCATAAAATGACGAGACCCTACCCAGTGGCTTTGCCCTTAGTCACTTGTGTCAAATATTCAAGGCAAGATTTCTGTTACTGGAGAGTACCTTGAACTTTCTATTGTCAAATTCTTATGAGAAACTCATTTATAAGAAATATTTACCAAAAATTACTTTAAAAATGTGTGGTCCAGCCATTGCTTAAAGATCTAAGTCTAAATTTTACCCTTGAATGAAGCTGGAGTATAGCTGCTAGAACAGCACTAGGAGATATGTACTATGAGCCACCTATGTTCATTATTTATTTATTTATTTAGCTGAGCCATCCTGCCACTTGTTGGCAGCTCAGCAGCAGCTCAGCTCGGCCCGGGCCTCGAACCGCTGTTGCTCAGAGCTGAAACTCTTGAGCAAGCACTTAACCAACTGAGCCACTCAGCCGGCCTTCCATGTTCATTTTTTTAGCCACATTGGAAAAGATAAAAAGAACAGGTGAGATTAATTTTAATAATCTATTTTACTTAACCCAATATATCTAAAACTATTATTTTATAATCAATATAAAACTTATTAATGAATTATTTTACCCTTTTGTAGTAAAATCTGATTGTGTATTTTATGCTGACAGTAGATCTCTATTGGGACTAGCCACATTTCAGATGCTCAGTAACTCCATGTGGCTGGTAGCTCTTGTAGTGGACAGCACATTCGTAGTGGACAGCACATTGCAAACCATTACAGAACTATGCATGAATGTGCCTGCATTGGCGCTATGTGTGTTAAGCCAATGAGATGTCCTAAAAATGGTAATACAACAATACTGTTGTACTTGATGTAGATATAAGAATGCAGATTAATACTTTATACGTCATACGGACTAAAGAGAAATTTCTCTCAGGCGTCATCACCAGCAAACCATTTGTGTTTATCTTATGGATATGTGGAGTAGGCCTGAGATTTTTTTCATTCTTTGGTTAGGATGCTAGAAAGTTCAGAGACAAATTAATGGCCTGTTTCTAATACCTGAGAAATGCTGAATGGTATGAGCTCTAGGTATAAACTTTACTCCTGGCTTGCTTCCCCTTGCTTTCCTTGCTGACTTCTTTTCAGCTTGTTCAATGTCAGACTTCAACATGCCATGCAAATTTTTTTATTGGATAAAGATGGGGATAAATAAAATCTTGTGTTATTTAAGTTTTTATTTAGTTTAAATAATTATGTCACTCTAAATTTTATGGAAAATAGAATTCAAAAAATTTTAGAAAGACTCAATGTTTCTTAGTTTACCTTTGGCTCCTAAGATTAGTTTAATAAACTTGGATATACTTGGGAAGATAGTTATCTAAGTTATTTGGTCTAACTTGGGACTATGTAGAGATATTAACTGATTTCTTATGTCAGTGTTCTAAAATTCAGCATTTATCAACATCAACTGGGGAACATGTTAAAAACCTGATGTCTGGGTCCTACCGCATGTGTGGGTTAGGATCAGGATTGAGGTTGGCATCTAAAAAGTGGTAGTTTAACAGGCTTTCTTGGTTGTCATATTCCTGGTAGTTGCTTTTTCCATCTTCCGTCTTCTTAAACCCAATCTCCCAGAAAAAAATTCTCCTCATACCTAATTTTCGCAGTCTTTTTCTTTTAGTCTTTTTTCCCCACTCCTGTTTTGATATTTAAGTGACATATAACATTGTGTAAGCGTAAGGTATACAATGTGATGATCTGATACACTTATATGTTGCAAAATGATTCCCACCGTAGTGTTAGCTAACACGTCTATCACATCACATAATTATCATTTATTTTTTGTGGTGAGAACATTTAAGATCTACTCTCTTAGCAACTTTTAAGTATACAATACAATATTTTTAATTACGATCACCAGTAGATCCTAAACTTGTTTATGTTAGAACTGGAAGCTTGTGCTCTGATCTGCTTTCCCACCCAGTCTCTTTTCCTTCCCCTGCCTCTCTCTGGTTAAGCATGTTTTGTAGGTCAACTCATATGATTGGGATTTTTGAGTTTTTGCCTCCTGGCTTCTCCTATTATCTACATTTTGTATACTAAACAGTGGGAGGTATTCAGGGTATTATCTAGGATTTTTTAAGCCTGTGTCAGAAACCCAACCCAACTTGCCTAACCAAAAAGAGAAAAATGTGAGGAAAGCGCAGGGAGGGGCCTTGTCTCAGGCACATTGGATCGAGCCTGGAGCCATCTACTCACCTCTCTCTGGTCCTGCGCCTGGTGGACCACCAATGTCCTCATACCTCCAGAAGTCAGGCAGGGGAACACTCCTCTTCAAGGAGGAGAGAAACGCTAATACTTATGATTCAAATCTCTTTATCCCAGTTACTCATACATCAGGACAGAAGGGCTTAGTGTTGCAAACAGTGGGTTTTTGGTTTACAACTGGGATCCTTTAAAAAAACAACAACGCTGGATTAGTGAGGTAATGGATTAAGTGAATAGTGTTTTGAGATTTTCCCCAATTATAACCAGTTATAATTAATTTGCATTTTCATGAGATTTTAATTTGTTTGAAGCTATTATTTAAAGCCATGGCATCTTTCTAAATTTAATAATGCAGCATGCTAAGCAAAAATAAATATTTAATTTTATTTATAACGTGGATGGGTTTCTTTCTTTGAATAGATTTTAATCTGTTAATTCAAATGCTATTTCTTGTAGTGTATTGAATTTGGAAGCAGGAATCCAATTTCTAGAAATTTTATAAGCTAGAATTATTTGACTCATTGAAACAAATGAAATTTTTTCATCATCTTTAGGAAGATATTGGCAATTTTACTTATATAAATGTAACTGGTCTCTAACCTAATCAAAATACTGCTATCATTATTTTGTTGGAATTGTCTATTCTCTAGAAATCATTCTACCAGAACTCAAACCTTGCTTCATCCATCTGTTCTCATTTATTCCACTTTCAATAGTTATTGTCTCTCTACTGCTGCACTAGACATCTGGCACAACTAGGGAGTAGGGAAAGAGCTGGAGAAGACCAAGTTGCTTTGTGTGAAAACTTACAAGATGTGGTTCTGAAGTCAGCTAGGAGCCGTTAGGGTACTTGAGAACTAGCTGTGTGCCTCATGCATCTGGGTGGGAGGAAGCTGCTGGTACTTTAGGCAGGCAAGCTTCCAAGACATGGCATCGCTAATTTTCTTCTCATCTCTAGGCTAAGAGGCCATCACTGTCTTCCTTTTAACATGCGAGGTCAGATGAGTAAGTTCGCGAACTTGTTGCAATGATGTTGCTAACCTTTTTTGATATCAGAGGGATTATTCATTATGAGTTTGTACCAATTGAACAAACAGTTAACCAAGTATACTATTTGGAAGTGCTGAAAAGGTTGCGTGAAAAAGTTAGACAACCTGAACTTTTCACAATTCATGGCTCTTGCATCACTACAATGCACCAGCTCACACAGCACTGCCTGTGAGCGAGTTTTTAGCCAGTAAACAAATAACTGTGTTGGAACACCCTCCCTACTCACCTGATCTGGCCCCCAATGACTTCTTTCTTTACCTGAAGATAAAGGAAATATTGAAAGGAAGACATTTTGATGACATTCAGGACATCAAGGGTAATACAATGACAGCTCTGATGGCCATTCCAGAAAAAGAGTTCCAAAATTGCTTTGAAGGGTATACTAGGTGCTGGTGTGGGTGCATAGCTTCCCAAGGAGAGTACTTCGAAGGTGACCATAGTGATATTCAGCAATGAGCTATGTAGTACTTTTTCTAGGATAAGTTCGCGAACTTTATTGCCTGATCTCATATACCATGGAAACCAACCTCAGCATTGACGTAAGAGAATTTCACTTCTCAGCTTACCGCAGGATTTCTAAGTACAAATGTTCATGTGCTTGCTCAAGGAAACTTTCATTTATTTATTTATTTTATTTTTTATTTAAAAATTTTTTTTATTATTATTAGTTTCAGGTGTACAAAACAATGCAATAGTTATCCTTTTCAGCCTTCACAAAGTGACAACCCCCCACCCCTATCCACTGTCCCCCCACCCCCGATATCATACTTATCTATTACAATTCCATTGACTCCATTCCCACACTATACTCTGCATCCCATGACTATATATATATTAAATTATAGTTGACATATAATATTATTCAACGGCAGCTTCAGATGTACAGTGCAGTGGTCAGGCCTTTACGCCGTCCATGAAGCGGTCTCCCTAATAAGACATGAGACCATCTGGCTCCCTAAAAATTATTTACAACATCATTGATTGTATTCCCCAAACTGACTTTCTACCCCTGAGGCAATATTGTAGTTACCAATTTATGTTGTCTTGTCCCTTCCCCTTCTCCCTCATCCCCACCCCCACCCCATGTAGCAATCATCAGTATTTCCTCTGTCTCTGAGACTATTTCTGTTTACATTACTTGTTTATTTGGTTCTTTAGGTTCCACATATAAGTGATTTATCTTTCTCTGACTGACTTATTTCACTTAGCATAATGTTCTCTAGGTCCATCCATATCGTTGCAAATGGTACTATTTCCTTCTTGTTTATAGTGGAGTAATACTCCATTGTGTAAATGTACTACAGTGTCTTAATTCAGTCATCTACCGATAGGCATTTTGATTGTTTCCAAGTCTTGGCTATTGTAAATAGCGCTGCAATGAACATAGGGGTGCATATATATTTTTTGAATTAGTGTCTTGGGTTTTTCTGGATAAATACCCAAGAGTGAAATTGCTGGGTCATAAGGTAGTTAATCCATTTCCAGTTTTTTGAGACACCTCCATGCTGATTTCCATAGTGGCTGCACCAGTCTGCAGTCCCACCAACAGTGCACCAGGGTTCTCTTTTCCCCACAACCTTGCCAGCACTTGTTGTTTGTTGATTTATTGATGATAGCCATTCTTACCAGTGTAAGGTGGTATCTCATTGTGGTTTCTATTTGCATTTCTCTAATGAATAGTGAGGTTGAACATTTTTTCATATGCCTGTTGGCCATCTGTATGTCGCCTTTAGAGCAATGTCTCTTCATATCCTCTGCCCATTTTTTAATTGGGTTGTTTGTTTTTTTTGGTGTTGAGTTGCATGAGTGTTTTATAAATTTTGGATATTAACCCCTTATCAGATATCTCATTGACAAATATCTTCTCCCATTCAGTAGGTTTAATTTTTGTTTTATTGATGGTTTCCTTTGTTGTGAAAAAACTTTTAAGTTTGATGTAATCCCATATGTTCATTTTTTCTTTTACTTCCCTTGCCTGCAGGGATGTATCAGTAAAAATATTGCTCAGGGTAATGTCTGCAAATTTACTCCCTATATTTTCTTCTAGGAGTTTTATGGTTTCAGGTCTTAACGTTTAAGTCTTTAATCTATTTTGAATTTGTTCTTGTATATGGCGTAAGGAGGTGGTGGGTGGTCCAGTTTCAGTTTTTTGCATGTATCAGTCCAATTTTCCCAGCACCATTTATGAAATAAATTATCTTTACCCCAATGCAAATTCTTGTTTCCATTGTCATAGACTATCTGTATATGCATGGATTTATTTCTGGGCTCTCTATTCTGTTCCATTGATCTATGTGCCTGTTTTATGGCAGTATCATACTGTTTTGATTACTGTAGCCTTGTAGTATGGTTTGATGTCTGGTAGCATGATACCCCCGACTTTGTTCTTATTTGTCAGGATTGCCATGGCTATTCGGGGTCTTTTATGATTCCATATAAATTTTAGGATTATATTTTCTGTTTCTGTGAAAAATGTCCTTGGTAGTTTGATAGGAATTGCATTGAATCTATATATTGCTTTAGGCAGTATGGACATTTTAACTATATTAATTCTTCCTATCCATGAGCATGGTAGGTGTTTCCCTTGATTTATATCTTCTTTTATTTCTTTCTTCAGTGTCTTATATTTTTCTGAGTACAGGTCTTTTACTTCTTTGGTTAAATTTATTCCTAAGTATTTTTTAGTTCTTGAAGCAATTGTAAATGGGACTGTTTTCTTAGTTTTTCCTTCCGATAGTTTATTATTGGTATATACAAATACAACTGATTTCTGAATATTAATTTTGTATCCTGCTACCTTACTGAATTTGTCTGTCAGTTCCAGTAGTTTTTTGATGAAGTCTTTGGGGTTTTCTATATATAGTATCATGTCATCTGCATATAATGACAATTTTACTTCCTCCTTACTGATTTGGATGCCTTTTATTTCTTTTTCTTGTCTGATTGCTGTGGCTAGAACTTCCATAACTATGTTGAATAAAAGTGGAGAAAGTGGACAGTCTTGTCTTGTTCTTGAGCTTAAGGACAATGGTTTTAGCTCTTCCCCATTGAGTATGATTTTAGCTGTGGGCTTATCATATATGGCCTTTATTAAGTTGAGATATCCTTCTAGTCCCACTTTGCTAAGCGTTTTTATCATAAATGGCTGCTGTATTTTGTCAAATTCTTTTTCTACATCTATTGATATGACCATATGATTTTTAATTTTCATTTTGTTGATGTGTATCACATTAATTGATTTACGGATATTGAACCAACCTTGCGTACTAGGCATGAAACCCACTTGATCATGGTGTATGATCTTAATATATTGCTGAATTCTGTTTGCTAATATTTTGTTGAGGATTTTTGCATGTATGTTCATTAGGGATATTGGCCTGTAGTTTTCCTTTTTGGTACTGTCTTTGTCTGGTTTTGGAATCAGGGTGACAGTGGCTTCATAGAAAGAGTTTGGGAGCCTTCCCTCTTTCTGGATTTTTTGGAATAGTTTGAGAATAGGTGATAATTCTGTTTTAAATGTTTGGTAAAATTCACTTGTGAAGGCACCTGGTCCAGGGCTTTTGTTTGTTGGGAGCTTGTTGATTACTGTTTCAATTTCTTTGGTAGTCATCAGCCTATTCAGATTTTCTGTTTCTTCTTGAGTTAGCTTTGGAAGGTTGTATGCTTCTAGAAAATTATCCATGTCTTCCAGATTGTCAAATTTGTTGGCATATAATTGCTCATAGTAATTTCTTAAGGTTTTTTGTATTTCTGTGGTGTCTGTTGTCACTTTGCCTCTTTCATTCCTGATTTCACTGATTTGAGTCCTCTCTCTTTTTTTTTTTTTGATGAGTCCTGCTAGAGGTTTGTCAATTTTGCTTATCTTCTCAAAAAACCAGCTCTTGGTTTCGTTGATCTTTTGTATTGTTTTTCTGGTCTCTATTTCGTTTACTTCCGCTCTGGTCTTTATTGTCTCCTTCCTTGTACTCCCTTTTGCCTTATTTTGCTATTCTTTTTCCAGTTCCCTGAGGTATAAGAATAACCTGTTGATTTGAGATTTTTCTTGCTTCTTTAGGTAGGCCTGCACTGCTATGAACTTCCCTCTTAGGACTGCTTTCGCTGCATCCCATAGATTTTGGGTTGTTGTGTTTTCATTTTCGTTTGTCTCCAGATAGTTTTTAATTTCTTCCTTGATCTCTTTTTTGACCCACTCGCTATTTAGTAGCATGTTATTCAGCTTCCATGTATTTGTGTGCTTTCCGGTTTTCTTCTTGTAATTGATTTCTAGTTTCATAGCATTTTTTTTTCAACTGAGAGCAAAATTTTAATTTTGTTATGATTTAAAGATTAACAGGATATAAAAAGAATTCCATGTGTTGTTTCTTGTCCCCTGAAGTCTGGAAGTTAACTTTTTTAATTTTTTATTTATTTATTTTTTTAGTTTCATAGCATTTTGATCAGAGAAGATGCTTGATATGATTTCAGTCTTCTTACATTTATTGAAACTTGTTTTGTGGCCTAACATATGGTCTATCTTGGAAAATGTTCCATGTGCTCTTGAGAAGAATGTATACTCTATAGCTTTGGGTTGAAATGCTCTGAAAATATCAGTTAAATCCAGCTTGTCTAATGTGTCATTTAAGGTCACTGTTTCCACATTGATTTTTTGTCTGGAGGATCTGTTCATTGGTGACAGCGGGGTTTTGAAGTCTCCTACTATGATAGTGTTACTGTTGATCTCCATCTTTATGGGTGTCAATATATTTATATATTTAGGGGCTCTTATGTTAGGTGCATAGATGTTTATTAGGGTTATGTCTTCTTGTTGGATTAATCCCTTTATTATTATGAAGTGCCCTTCTTTGTCCTTTATTATATTCTTCAATTTAAAGTCCATTTTATCTGATATAAGTAT
>NW_017731373.1:1192311-1195221 GCF_001890085.2 Hipposideros armiger | reverse complement strand
GTAAGGAGGTGGTCCAGTTTCATTTTTTTGCATGTGTCAGTCCAATTTTCCCAGCACCATTTATTAAATAGGCTATCCTTACCCCATTGTAACTTCTTGCATTTTTAATCCTAATACTTGAATCAAGATTAAACTTGGTACAATAAGCAGGATCATGATAATGAACAAAACTGTTTCCTTACCTACATGCTGCATACTGAGGTTCATTTAATTATTATTTTTTGGTTCTTCCAGCTGATTCTCTGATACCACTGGGATTCTTGGGAATTGGGTAATTTATTCTTATTATTTAAAATTCATTTTTTCCTGCTTTTAAGACTGGAAATTCCTTGTGAATGGAGCCTGTTTCATTTGTTCTACTCAGAGCTAGAACAGCACCTCACACATGGAGAACTAGTATTCGTATGAGCAATCAGGCAGGTTTTGCACTCTGTGTTTATGACTTATGTGGGACTCCCCTCTCTAACATGATTATTCCTTATTGTTTGATTCCACTCCTTCTCCCTTTTTTCTGTTCCAGTGTGCCTTTTGTTGACTCCTGTAATGATGGTAAGCATCAGTTGGGAATCTTACCCTTTGAAATTTGACTTGTATGTTTGTAACTTTTGCCCGCAACCATTGTATTGTACCAGTGAAATAACTTCAGTTAGAAATCATACTGTGGTGGCAAGTCACTTGTAAAATTAAAAACAATACTTGATTATTTCATTGAATGAGTATTGTTCTAGGTACTGTGCTGAAAAAAAAAACCATCCAAATACAGTTACCAACTTAGAGATGACATCAGTCTGTCATTCCCAACTCTCCACGAAGCATACACTCTAGTGGAGAGAGACACTGGACACTAGAGATACTAATAAGTAATACTGTCAGAGTCTAATAAATTATATTCCATTAGAGTGTGAAAAGTGCTATGGAGGAAAAATAAAGTAGGGAAAGGGGATAGGGAGNCTTTCAGCCTGTATGTGTCTTTTGATCTGAGGTGAGTCTCTTGTATACAGCATATGCAAGGATCTTGCTTTCTTATCCATTCAGCCATCCTATGTCTTTTGATTGGAGCATTTAAACCATTTACATTCAATGTGATTATAGACAGGTGTGTAGTTATTGCCCTTTTGTTGTTTGTGTTCCTGGTCTTTGTTAGTTAGGTTGTTTTTCTCTTTCTTCTGCTTAAAGAAGACCCTTTAACATTTTCTGCAATGCTGGCTTAGTGGTAATGAATTCCTTTAGATTATTCTTTTCTGAGAAGCTCTTTATCTCTCCTTCAATTTTAAATGGTAACCTTGCTGGATAAAGAAATCTAGGTTGCAGGCTTTTGTTTTTCATCACTTTGAAAAACCTCCTGCCCCTCCCTTCTGGCCTGCCAAGTTTCTGTAGAAAAGTCAGCTGATATTCTTATGGGAGTGCCTCAAGGAACCTTTTAAACATGTATTCATTATCCTTTAAAAAATAGGTAGATGATAAAAGAAAGGCGAAAAGGATGTGATTTTTTTCTGAGTCTTACTCTGGAAGGGTTCCCATAGGTCCTTTGGGCCTCTTTATTATACCTGCTCAGTACAGTTGTCAGAGTCCGTGGAGACTGTCTTGAGAGAGGGAAGTTGCTGCTTCTCAACAACATTATGGGCTTGTAAAGTTGACATAATAAATCTGTAGCTCATAACAAATAAACAAATGACGACTTCCTATGTCTGCAAAGCTTACAGCAGGTGGACCAAAAATGTGAATGGGAAGGTGGGGAGATGCAAGGCAAGTCAGTAAGTCAGGGGCTCTGCTTGGGCAGAGGGAGGCTGCTTGGCCCTGAATTTAAATGCTGTAAATAGATGATTTCGTCTTTTCCCCCAATTTTGTGGGTAACGCTAGGTACCACACGATGTGGCCTTTTTACAGAAACCACAAGGCGCTGTGGCATATGGGAAGAGAAGCAGGCTTTAATGACCTAAGTGTGGGTTTCAGCTGTGTCACCCACTAGCTTGGCACCCCCATCTGGAAATCAAATCCAGAATTAACAGCTCCATCACAGGGTAGCTATGGAGGTAACATGGGGGTGAGGGTGGGGCAGAGGACAGTCAGGAGATACCAGAGAGGCAGGCTTGTTCAAGTCAATCCATTTACTTTGGGAAACAAATTTCATAGTAAATAGGGGGAAAGGGGTTTGATCTTGACAAACGAAAGTTCAAATTACGGGAATCAGTTTGCTTTATCTTACATACAATAAAATTTAGATTATAATCACAAATATGGCTTAATTATTAAAAGGAAAAAAGAACAAATGAAGGATTGAAATTTTTGGAGAATTGAGCACGTTGATTTTTTTCAAAAAAATTGTGTGATAGCACAATATAATACGTGTCTTTCTTATCAAAATCATGAAAGGCATATTATAAAAACTATACTGGGACTCAGTCAACCTTTCCATGGCCTCTTTTTAATCCTTTGACATTCAAATTTCCCTTAATTTTCTTCTCCTTCAGTTGTCAACTCTTCTAACGTTGTCAGATTCTTGTTAATCAGTGGTTTTGTATGTGATTCAAGTAGTTCTATAAAATCCCTTTCATTGACTTGTATATATTCCTGTATCTTTTATTACTTCATACAATTTCTCTTTGCAATCAAATTATTGTTGGAACGTCTGAAATTTAGTGAGTGACTGTAACACACAAAGATGTGATTGGCAGGGATTAGCTCCATCATTGCATGGGAGAAATGGTTGAATGGGGACTAATTTAAAAAGCATTCAATTCATTGTTTTGTGGTATTTTTTGCTTTTTTCTTCGGCTCCTTTACAGAGTGGAGCTGGATAATGAATACCTAAGTAAAATGGATCTTGTCTGTGTCAAAAATATTTGAAAACTATGGTGCTTTGAAAATGTAGGTAGCCTTTTTGGGAAAGGTTTCAAGCATTTTTTTTTT
>NW_017731373.1:1163710-1189913 GCF_001890085.2 Hipposideros armiger | reverse complement strand
AGGGAAAGGGGATAGGGAGTGTTGGGGCAGTTGAAATTTTACATAGGGTGATCAGGTAAAGTCCTACTGAGAAGGTAGCATTTAGTAAAGATGTGAAGTGGAAACAAAGTGAGCTATGTGAATAATGAAGAAAAGATCTGTGGCAGAGGGAATAGCGGACGCAAAGGCCCTTGTGTGGCTGGTGTGGCTGGTGCCTTTTAGAATCAGCAATGGGTCTACTGTAGCATGAGTGTGGGTGGCCGTAGTGGTAGATAAGGTCAGAGAGGACCAGGGGCCAGATCCTGTGGGGACTTGTAGACCATTGTAGGATTTTGGCTTTTACTCTGAGTGAAATGGGGGCCACTGGAAGGTTTGGGGTACAGAGTCAAGGATCTGACTTACATTTGAAGAGAATCACTCTAGTTGCTGTGTTGAGAATAGATAGCAAGAAATCAAGGATGGAAGCAGGGAAGGGGGCAATTATTTATCCAGAGGACAGATGATAGTGGTTTAGACCAAAGTGAAGTCAGTGCAAGCTAATCCCTATCTTAACTCACTTTTTAATTGGAGTCTTTCTTTGGCCTAGAATTCATGTCGTATTTCCATGGCCTTTTCATACTTTCAAGGTCCAGCTCAATTTTTCTCATTTAGCTTTTCCTAAGCACTGCCCCCTACTGATCATTTCCTATAGTGAGCGCTTACTGACTTTTTCACTTAACGCCTTATAGAATAGAAGGCAATTGACTGTTCCCCATTTCTTTCATGTAGGTTGATTTTTATTTCTTTCTATACTCTGGCAAGGGCCTTATCTTATACTTTTCCGTGCAAAGTAGGCACTTGACTCAATAAACCCCTTTTGGATGGCTGGCTAAGTCTAAAGAAAAGTCAACATGGATTCACACTGTTGATTTGATTCATTTACATTCTTTTCTCATTAGTAGCAGTTAACCTCATGCATTCATTCATTTGAAAAATATTTACTAATCAATTGTTATTTTGTAGAGCATATAACATGTAAGAGAAACAGTAATTGTTCTCAAAGAGCTTATTTCCTGACAAAAGAAGACATGCTTTTTCATAATTAAACTTGGAGACATTGTGACGTGCACTTGATATGAATGACGTAAAACCGTCCCCTGGAATTCAGGAGTAGGAATGCTGCCTCTGGCTGGGTGTTCTTCAAGAGGAGAGTGGTCCTTAGACCTTGAAGGTGGAGTGGGTGCAGAAAATTGAGAAAATGGTATGAGAAAATGCTCCGCATTTTCATGGGTAGCCGAGTAGATCAGCTTGTGTGGAGAAAGTTTGTATGGAACTTTGCCTTTATTTAAGGAAGTATAAAGAAATCCCCGTAAAAGTCCACCCTGTCCTCTTCACCCTGACCCTCAGAGTCACCACTCAAATGCATGCTGTTCTCATCTCTCACCTGGACTAGCAATAGGTCTGCTGCCTTCAGGTCTTACCTGAACCAGCTTAAAGGTCACTGCCTGTGAGAGGCCTGCCCTGCTCACCCTCCCTCAACTTGGTCCCACACCTGCCCCTTTGTTCACTTCCATCATGGCTCTTTAATTGTGTTGTTCCTTGATTGGGAGTATTGTCATTGAAAAAGTACTTACTGCAGGGAGAGAATAGATGAATTGCCTGGGGGAAAATATAAGGGTCCGAAAGACCTGTTAAGTAGTAATGGTCTTAGATAGGATAGGACCTGAACTTGGCTTATTACTGTTATGACTGTGAGAATGGGCAGAGGGAACCATGAAGTTTAAAAAACGTTCTGTGGGGTACAGAGTACATACTACAATTACTCGTGTTTATATGGTTATGACCTCTGGTGTTTTATGGAATAAACAATTATATTTAAATACAGCGGTTTGTCTTTTCTAGGAGCTTTTGACAATCAGTAACTTGGAGCTTATGTTTTGTGGTTCGCTTTTTTTTGTTGTTGTTCAAGGAGTAAAAGTTTAATATCTTTAAAAAGAGATGACTCTAAAATGAATTAATTCCATTTCCCCCACACAAACCATCAATATTTGGGAATAGACAAACAAGCCACCCACATTGCTTGATATATAAAAATAAAGTTTTTCTTTCCTTTTTTTTTTTTATATATATATACCTGGATAGACCATGGGACTTCATCTGTGCTTACTGAAAAATAGGTTGGAGTTTGAAAAGGTTTGAAAATGTATGAAGTTTTGATTTCCATTTTCCTAATCTGACATGATATTTAAAAGTGATTCTTGAGATGAAGTTCAGCTCTTCTTAATTTAATAGCATTTAAAAGGTATAGATCGGTGTTTTAAAAATCGGGATCTATGCCAATGAATATCATTCCAGTAAGGGACTGCTGACAATCTGTCCTCAACTGTTGAGGTAAATGAGTCAAGATGCTCTTCCCACACTTGCTATCCTATATTCTTCTCTCATTACATATATAAGGGTCGGTCATTTGGTTGCTGATGTTTTGTTAGTGTTTTCTTTTTTTTTCCCTTTGTTTTTGTACAGCATTCATTTCCTTTTCTAGTAGTAGCTCACTTCTTTTTGAGGAAATCAGTTCTCTCCCACTGCCTCAGTTTCTTTGGAACCTCTGGTCTTAGATGCCTGTTCTTCCTCTCCATAGGCCCATAGGATTCTGTTTCCCGGGACTCAGCCTTGGGTAACATGGTGGAGAGAGGACGGATGTCTCGGTGGCTGCTGTTACCCAGGAGCATCTTTGACTCATTCTTTTTCCTCTTCTTTTTACTTTATGAGCTGCCTGGCATCTTTCTAGTCAAGTTTTTTGTTGTTGTTGTAGCTTATCACCGATTTCTGTTCCTTGAAACTAACTAATGTGCTATGTAAAAAGGAAAAGGAAATTATTTGTAATCCTGCTATCTATAACTACCGAAAAAGTGTCTTTTTTTCTATCTGTGTTTACTAACACACTTTAAGTACCGTTGACCCTTGAACAACACAGGTTTGAACTGCATGGGTCCACTTTTATGTGGACTTCTTTTCAATAAATATGTATAGTACTATAAATGTATATTCTCTTCCTTATGATTTTCTTAATATTTTTATACAAAATAATGTGTTAATCAACTGTTTATGTTATTGGTAAGGCTTCCAGTCAACAGTAGACTATTAGTAAAGTTTTGGGGGGAGTCAACAGTTATATGCAATTTTTTGACCAAATAAGGGGATTAGTATCCCTAACCCTTGCGTTGTTCAAAGGCCAATAGTATATTGTGTATGTAACAGTATTTGGTTATACTTATTCTATTGTGGTGAACAAGTTCCCATGTGAAATGTTGAAAATATGCTTTTAATGGCTCCATAGTATTCTATAATGTAGATGTCGCATAAATGAACACTCCTTCATCGTTGGAAATTTATTTTGATTTCAAGCTGCTTTTTTATTATGAATCATGTTGTGATAGGCATTTTTTCCCCCATAAATCTGCCAGTGTCTCTACCTCTTAGGCTAGAGCCCTAGAAATGAAGCATGGAGTCAAAGGGTGTGAGCATATCCAAGGTGCCTGCAAGCTTTGTAAGGCTGTCCTCTCAACAACATATGAGTTTCTATCTCATTGTACCATTCCTTTTGAAGACTGTTATTTTACAAAGTTGACATTGTAATGGATAAAAAAATTATGTCTTATTTTTAATTTGTTATTTGATATATAATTATTGATGGTTTAAATTTTTTCCTTTGTGAATTATCTGTTCACACCTACAAAGGAAATATTAATTAAATAATTAAATAAAATAAACCTTATTGAGTTTAAAGAACTAAAAAGAATTAAATCGTAATTATTTTTCCTTATTTATCTAGTTGTGTAATTATTTAAAGTTAAATCAATATCTTGAAAGCACTGTTGGATTTAGTCATTAAAATGAACAACTTTGGAATTTAAAATTATTGCTTTCTATTTGTGTACATCCCTCTTCCAAAGTTACAGGTGGATTCTTTTTCTGTTGTGGATCACAGTGTATCATATAATAAAATTGTGGGGAGAAGAACCTTTTCTTAAAGGGCAGCAGCCTGAGGGAAAATTGCTTTCTGTGATACTTTTCCACCTGTGAAGAGGAAGTGAGGGGCAGCTTCAGTCACCCCAGGTTCTTTGTCGAATGCCCTGAAGTCACGGAGCATTTACTGGCAGATTGTATGGGAGGGATATTTCTGGTCTTAATCATTTTACTAGCACGCTCTTGGTGAGTAAGTTAAACATTGGGTTATGATTGTGTATGAGAAACACTGAGTAATGGCTCTCTGAGTGCTTTCTCTTTGCCGTGGACACAGTGGACATCCATCCTTGGTTGAGAATTTGGTGATGGCTTTCTTCATCTCAGATTCCAAGTGGCATTGCGGGGTTGATGCTTCGCTGCTTTCTCTTCCTAGATCTCTCATGTCTTTGCTTATTGCAGCTTAATTATGTTTTCTTTAGTGTCTCTTGACATAAATATAGTTATTTCCCCATTATTTTTCTCATTTATATAGTAAAACACACATGGAGTTTGAAGCATAGTGTGGTTGAACAGGTGTGTGTGTGTGTGTGTGTGTGTGTGTGTGTGTGTGTGTGTGTGTGGTATTTTGGGGGAATTTGAAGTGTTAAACAAGGATGTTTATTATTATTTTTGGTTTTATTTATCAATGTCCATGCTAGGTTAAAATACTCGGGTGCATTTCTAGTCTATAAGAACCTTGGCAATGAATGTGTTCAGTACTTGCCCTTCAGACGAGGTTTAGTAAATTGACATTCACCTCCAGAATATCTAGCAAAAACATTTTAAATAAAAACACTTGCTTAATGTATTTGTCATCTGCTACTGTCCTTTTCTTCTAAACAAATCTGCTGCTTTTGGAAATGAAGTTGTATACTAAGGTATTTTGCAATTTGCTTAGTAATTACATCTCTCTTGACCTCTGCAAGAAAAGTGATTTTGTTTTCGGTTGTTGTTTAAGCAGATGTCTGTTATCTGAGAGAGCAGCACAGTGCAGACCTAATCATAATTAGAAGAGGGAGGGTATTTTTAAGAAGTGCTACATCGTGTTAAATTGTGTCCACTGGGAATTGGACATGGAGCTGCAATGGAGGCTCACCATGGGAGGGATGGTCTGAGGAGCTTTCAAGCACCAGCTTTCTGCTTAATAAATATGGCGGCCGTGACTCAGTTTCCCTGACTATCAGCTTTATCTTCTAAAGCTCTTCAGAAGAGCATGGGTAATATTCTGAAGAAAATGTGTCTTTCTTGTTCCAGAAGGCATAGGTATACCACCAAGAAGCCAATCAAGAATTCCAGTAGGAGAAAATGTAAAGCAGCCATCCCCTGTTGTTTGAATAGCACTATTTTTTTTTCATATGAGAACATTGCATTAAATAAGGTAGTTCTAGACTAACATTATAACTATAAAATTTAGAGTGGTTTTCTTTTTTCATTTTTATACAACTTTGTGAATACATTTTTGTATGATGTTTGATCTTATGGAAGCACGAACTTGAAAAAATACAACTAGTTTTCCTATAAGAGAAAACGATGTTTCCCAAAGCAGATATAGTAGTAGTCCCTCATTGTAATCTAAGCATTCTGATATTATTTCTTTTCTATTTATTTAAGTTATTATAAAACATCTGAATGAGCTTTTTTTTTTAAAAGATTTTTATTGGGGAATTGGGGGGATGGGAACAGACAAGTTGCTGTTGTTTTGTTCTTCAGTCTAGTTGTGGAGGATGTTGCTTCACTGGTCCAAGCTGGCACCATCATTGCTCTCTTCCCAGGTGAGGCAGATCAGTCACTGGCTTCTGGACGACCGCTCACTGCGGCTGCTGGCTGCTCACTTTGGCTGCTGGCTACACACGGTAGCCCATGGCAACCCACTGCCACAGGGGCTGCAGCCTACACCGCCATTGCCAGCGACTCATGGCAGCCCAGCTCCAGGTTGAGCTGTTTTTCAGCATCTTAGCTGTAGAGGGCAGTGTCACTGGCCCTCAAATGTGGGATCTGAACCGGGGCCCTCTGGCATCCTAAACCAGTTCTTAACCATCGTGCCACTCGGCGGGCCCTGAATGAGCTTTTTAAATACTGAGCTAAGCCTTTTAGAGATACAGTCAATTTTAATTAATAAATACTAAGGCCATTATTAAGCAAAAACTTACAGTTGAATATTTGTTTTATACTTGACCTCATAATAACCAGCAATTTGAGCTCACCCTCACATGAGTCTTTGGGACATAGTTACTTGAATATATTATTGCATTTACTTCAAACTCACCCAAAATGATACTGATTTTCTAAACCCTATCAATGTTTCTGGGAATCTGTTGTGTCTTAGATTGAAAAATCCAGAATTTAGTCCTAATTTCTTCCCCACTTTTATCTCTTATATTCAATTGTTGCCAAGTCTTTGGGCTCTTTCTTTGAAATATTCATGGCTGATGTATTCCTTTTTTGTGTTACTAAAATTCGTTTTTCAGCACTTAGTGCCAGATGCCTTAACTAATCTGGTAGGTTCTAACTAGTTTCCCCACCTCTGTTTTCTTCCTCTGACAATTATCCCTGCATAAACTCTCAGATTAAGTTTTCCACACTTAAATTTCGTGTTTTGACTCCTCTGTCTAAGACCCTGGAATGAGCTCCCTGCTCATTACTCTTGGTGAGGTTCCAATGGAATCACCTCAAATTCTGTGCCCAGAGTTCTTCTAATCTTCTCTCTCTAATCTCACATGTCACTATGTGTGGTCACCAGTTTTTGAGTGGTGGGCTCTAAAAGCCCCTTTACAAGTGGGTTGTTTCGAAGTTGGAATTAAATTTTATGTAGAAACAATTCTTTAAGCGCTGCGGTTGAGTCCTAGGCTATAACTCAAAGGCCTATGTATCCTGATACCGCTGATTTTTGAGCTCTGGGAGCCAGAAGCCATGTTGAATAGGGAGGTTGGGGAAGGATGGACAGTTTTTCTCCTTTTTACCTAATGGCCAGGGTCATCCAGCACTAGGGAGAACTCATAGTGATTTTTTCATGAGTTAGGTGTCTTGAGCATTTAATTTCTTTTAAGTATTTTCCAAGTCCTTGTGTTTCTCTCCCTAGACTGTTAGGCATGGAGAGCTACCCCAAACGAAATAAGGCATTAATTAATTCAGTAATTATATGATTTGCCTGTTGAAATAACAATAGTTGCTTTTTAAATTAATTTTTTAAAATTATAATTGACATACAGCATTATATTAGTTCCAAGTGTACAACATAGTAGTGATTCAACAGTTATATACCTTACATAGTGATCACCACAACAAATCTAGTAACTAACTGTCACTGTACATAGTTATTAAAATGGTTTTTACTCTATTCCCTATGAACTATAGTTGCTTTTTATTGAACACTTTCACTTATGATTTTTCTACTCCTTCCAAGTGGTCTTGCATGAGACATTAAAGTTACCTCCATTTAATAGATCAATAGATTGAGGCACAGTGAAATTTAAGTACATGCAGCTATTGATTTATAAACACAAGACTTACAAATAACCTGTGTATACCTGTAAATCACTTAGAAAGAGTAAATACCATGTGAGTGTTTGCTAAACAAATCGATGGGATAACCCCCATCCTTTCCTCACTCCATCTCTTCCTCTGACACACATAAACACTGTTCCTGCTTTTAAAGACTGTGTGGCTTCAAGGTTGAGGAAAAGAAGGTAAAAGAGTTTCTGGGACTTGTCAGCTGCCTGCACGCCCCATCGTAAAATCAATCCCCAGAAAATTCTAACCCCAGACTAGATACCTTCATATAACAGGGCTATATGATTCCTCCAATTAGAGATTTGGTTCAAAAAGCATCTTCATGCTAACATGCATTTGAAAGGGCCCTGGGAATAATTAAGGAATCCTCCGTTATTCACATGTTATTGTCAGCTAGTTCAGTGATGGGATAGAGTTGAAATGAAAGTAAGCCGTCTTGGAAGTTGGGGGCACTTCCATGGTTTAGATCTGTACCACCCGCCACACGTGGCTATTGAGCTCTGGAGATGTGGTTAGTATGAATGGAAATGTACTTTAAGTATAAAATACACACTGGATTTAAAAGCCTTAATACAAAAAAAACCCCACTGTATTAATAATTGTTTATATTAATGTTGAAGTAATAATTTAGATATATTGAGTTAAATAAAGTGTAATTAAAATTTCCACCTGTTTTCTTTTATGTTTTTAATGTGGCTACTAGAAAGTTTAAAATTACTTAAGTGGGTTGCATTACATTCCTATTGGACTGTGCTGGTTTAGACTAATCCTCTACCTGTCCTATGTAATTCAACTTTTGTTCTTCCTTAGCAATCTTGGTCTATCATATACCTTCTCTCTTTTCATACATCTTCATCCTCTCCTCTTTACTGGCCTCTTGTCTCAATTTTCGTTTATTAATTCTTTCAACAAATATTTCCTGCATTAGTATGCTAGTATTATAAAAGTCTCTTTCATCCTAAAATCAAAAAGCAAACAAACCTAATCCGGTGCCAATCCATATCACCCTCTCTGTACCGCGTGCTCTCCTTCCCTTTACTGCCCAGCCTTTGGAGAAAGAGTCTGCACTCTGTACCCTCGCTTACCTCCCCAGCCTCCTTCCTCAGACTTCAACAGTCTGGCTTTTACTGTTTCATATAAACTGTTTCCCAAAGGCCATCGATTTCCTCCTAGTTTGCAAACGCTGTGGTAACTTCTCAATCTTTAACTGCAGAATATGACACTCTTCTTCAAGATGTCCCCTTCCTCCTTCAAGCGCTCTCTCCCTCTCTCTCTCTCTCTCTCTTTTGTGTTTCTCTCTCTCTTTCCTGTTTTACTTTGATTTTTACCCTTGTCACTTACCAGCTCTATGACCTTGGGTGGGTTTAAACTCATGAAGCTTCAGTATCTTCTATCACGGGGCTCACCATCAGTTGTCAGTGGTTGCTATTGTAACCTGCGCATCTCCTGGAGCTTCTGCGTGGTTTCTTGTGCAGGGTTCCCAACCTCTTCCCAGGGTTCTGCAGAGCCTCTGTTTTTTCTTCCCTCTCATACTCTCTTCCTTGGTAGCTTCTCCATATCCATGCTTCCAATTAGAATGGTCTTCATTCATTTCTTATTTTCTTCTAATCCTTCCAAACTCACTCAAACATATAACCTCCTCCACAAAGTGTTTTGTTTTTTTTCTTTTGTCTTCTTCAGCCAACCTTTTGTCTCACAGACCCTCAGTTTCCTCATCTGAAAACAGTGATGATGGCATCTCCAAAATTTAATTCACATATTCTGGAGTCTCACTTGAGATAATAGATATGATAGTGCTTTGGAAAATGTAAAACCCTTATAAATATTGTATTACTATTATTTCCTGATGCCCCACAAGCATTTATTATCTTTATCACATACTTATTAGGACAAATTGTACATGTGCATAAAGTGTCACTGATATCAGATTGAATTCTTTCATATATGAACATTTGGTCTTCTTCCCCAAAGTCAAAGTTCCTGGGCAGTAAGAGCCATGTTACATGCTTTAGGAAAAGAAAAGAAAGAATTTGAAAGAGAACCTTACTCTTTTTACTGTTTTTAGTGTACTTTGTAGCCGTATGCTAGATGTGAACTAGTAGATGCTTCATACATTTTTGCAGGGTTCAATTAAACTAGCAAATTCACACTAATTTTTGCTTTTCCACTAAAAGTAACTATAATATTTATTCATTTTTTTGACCTATCTATTTATTTGTTTCTCCTTGTAAAAATGCACGCTTCACAAGGGGAAGGACTTTGTCTTTTGCCTTGTTGTATCCTTAGTGCCTTTCACGTGGGAGGTGCTCAATAAAAATTTGTTGAGTGAATGAATGAATGAACGAATGAATGAACTCAACAATGGTGAAAAACTCAAATTTCAACCTTTACCTCTGGCTGGAGGACCAGAGAATGGCCCAAGTTAGGGTGTTGGGGCTAAGCCTCAGGCTTCAGGATGGCTGTTCCTCAGTGCCTACAAGGCTCTATTTTTCCTGGTTTTTGGGCTGTGCTTGAATAACTGAGGATGCTCACAGCCTGCTCTCCCAATAAGTGAGGGGAATCAAAGGAGTTTTAAAACCAGTTCTACGTGATATAATTAAAGTAGAATTTATTTACATAATGGTAATAGCTAAACTTGATTAAGCAGTTATTATATGCCATGCCAGGCACTGTTCTAGATGCTTTACCTGTACTAATACATTTAGTTCTCTCCAAAATACTATGATTATAAAGCAGACATTATGATGTCCCCACTTTACTGACGGGAAGATGGAGGCAAAGAGTTAAAATAAATTGTCCAAGATCACGGGGTGACTGAACAGTAGAGACATGACCGGAACCCAGAAATCAGGCTTATTCTTTTATCCACTGTGCTAACCTATCTCTCTGATTAAATAGAGGTGATTTTAAAACAACAGTTTTGGTGTACATATGTGTTTTTTTCCCTTTATTCTAAAGCAGAATAATTTTTAGCAGTTCTTTTCTTGTGGCTCTAAGCTGTAACGGTTCTGGCCTATTTCTATCTTGTAGAGAAGTAGTTCAGGTATGTGTGGCCTGCATTTTCTGTTTGACTATAGTGTATTAGGAGTTAATTATTTATAGCACTCACTGAAGCTGATGTGGACTTGACTCATTCCAGGCAAAGAATGGCCTGTTGGAATCCACTAAAATGAAAATTGCATGAAACTGTCAGATAAGAAGTTGGCCTGCATTTTAGGCTTCATGGATTTGAGGTTAACAGCTATGGGTTGTATTATGATGTCAGAGTTACCATATACTACATAAAAAAAAACAAGGGCTGAATTTATGAAGATAATATTACTTTATCTGTTCATTTTATTTTTGTCTTTTTTACTTAGGCTACCTGCCCACCAGTCCAAGTTATTTCAATTCAGGGGATAATGCTAGAAATATGAGCTCAACTTTATGACAGAACTTAATTAAATAAATACATTTGCAAGTACTATGACCCTAGCAATGGTAAAATGTCCCTCCCCGCCCCCAATGTCTGTGACATAGATGGGGGGATGGGAGAAGTTAGGGAACCCTCCCCTTTGCTTCCCTTAGACTTGGTATCCGAGCTTATTAGTTTTAATGTAAATATTGTACCCAAGATTGTTTTTTGAATGGAAGTTCATGCTGATTTTCTAAAGCATCTGTGTAGAGGTGGCCAATAAATAAAACATAAAGAGGCCAGCACATACTAGGGATACAGAGCAAATGCTAAACCCATAAACGCATTAGTGAATTATGTTGTTTGAATGGGCAGTATAGAGGAGAACCAGATTCATTCTGTGTAGAGCCCATAGGACTGGGCGAGGTGGTGTGAATCCACGGGCAGTCAGAAAAGGTGCTGGCAGACAGAGCTTCAAATGTGCTAAAGTACAGAGGTCTTGGAAAGAGTCTTCGTCAGAGTCTGGCCATGGAGAAGAAAACAGATACTTTAGGGCTAGACTCACAGGGAGCCAACGGCAGGCTGTATCAAAGTTCCAACAGGAAAGACCGTGTTCCTTTAGATGGAGGCCAAATGTGAGCCGAAGGAAATACCTTAGCATGGGTCCAGATAGCAGGAAATCGGCGATGGTGAAGGGCAGGCTCGAAAATGGGACTCAAGTTATAAGTCATGCTCCCGGGAATGTAAGGAGCATCTAGGAAAAAGATGTTCCGTATTTATTCATCTGTTCACTTAATAAATATTTGTCAATACCTACGGTGTACCAGGTACTGCTGTAGACACGGGATAAAATAGTGAGCAAAAACGATGAAAATCCCTGTCCTTGTGAAGCTTATATTCTTT
Source organism: Hipposideros armiger (assembly GCF_001890085.2). NCBI lineage: Eukaryota > Metazoa > Chordata > Mammalia > Chiroptera > Hipposideridae > Hipposideros > Hipposideros armiger. The sequence continues at coordinate 1,178,143 of NW_017731373.1, read as the reverse complement.
TTTTCTTTCAGCTTTATTGAGGTATAATTGATAAATAATATTGTAAGATATTTAAAGTGTACATTGTGGTTATATATGTATACAGTGTGAAAGGATTCATACCCTCTAGTTGATGATCACATCCATCACCACATAAGTACTTTTCTTTGGTGAGAACATTTAAGTTCCATTCCTTTAGCAAATTTCAATTATATAATATAATGCAGTGTTATCAACTATAGTCACCATGTTTTATATTCAAATCCTCAGACCTTATTTGTCTTATAGCTGAAAGTTTGTACCTTTTACCAACCTCTACCCCTTTTCCCCAGCCCCCAGCCCCTGGCAACCACTTTTCTATTCACTGTTTCTAAAAGTTTGACTTTAAAAAAACAACAAAAAAACTGATTCCATATGTAAATGAGAAAATACATTTGTCTTTCTCTGGCTTATTTCGCTTACAATAATGCCCCAAGGTTCATCCATGTTGTCATAAACAACAGGATTTCCTTCTTTCTTATGGCTGAAACACATACATACATATATATATATATATATATATATATAATCTTTATCCATTAAGATACGATATGATAAGATATGATAAAGATATTGGGTTGTTGGGAAAGTCATGATGCATTTTTGCAACGAAAAACAGAGAAAATACGTCATAACTTTTCTGACAACCCAATACATATATCTTTATCCATTCATTTGTTGATGGACACTTAGGTTGTTTTCATATCTTGTCTATTATAAATAATGCTGTAATGAATATAGGGTGCATATATCTCTTTGATAGTCTGTTTTCTTTTCCTTTCAATTCCACCCAGAAGTGGAATTGCTGGATCATGTGGTAGTTGTATTTTTAATTTTTTAGAGACTTCCATGATATTTTCCATAGTGGAATTTACATCTGACCAACAGTGCACAAGGAAGGGTTCCCTTTTTTCCACATAATCAATCGCCAATGCTTGTTATCTTTTGTCTTCTTGATGCTAGCCATCCTAACAGGTGTGAAGTGATATCTTATTGTGGTTTTGATTTGAATTTCCCTGATAACTAGTGATGTTGAGCACCTTTTCATGTACCTGTTGTCTGTTTGTATATCTTCTTTGGAGGAATGTCTATTCATTTCCTCTGCTCATTTTAAACAGGATTATTTTTTGTTTTGTTTTGTTTGTTTTTTGCTATTAAGTTGTGTAAGTCCTTAAATATATTTTGGCTATTAATCTCTTATTAGATAAACAATTTGCAAATATTTTCTCCCATTCAGTAGGTTGTCTTTTCATTTTGTTGATGGCTTCCCTCTGTTTAATGGAGTCCCACTTGTTCATTTTTGCTTTGTTGCGTTTTCATTCTTTGGCTTGTGACTGCCCAGTGTTTTCATCACCCTCTACTGAAGAGACTGTCCTTCCCTAAGCTTGCATTCTTGTTGGAGAAAGTACAGTAACCAAATAAGTAAGGACACGGTACTATGTGGCACATCAGATCATAATTGCTGTTGAGAAAATAAAGCAAGAAAAGGAGGGGTGGGGAATGCTTGGGTGTGGCCGCTGTAACTATGATGCCCACTGTAGTTGAGTGATGAGGTGACACCTGAGCAAGCGCCTGAAAAAGACTTTGGGCGTCAAATCCAAAATATCATTGCCAGAACTAATGCTCAGGAGCTTACCACCGATGTTTTCTCCTAGGAGTTTTATAGGTTCAGGTCTCACGCCATTTCTGAAGGAGAGATCTAAGAGGGATGATAGAGAAATCTCCTTTTTCTTAATTGCTGGGAGGAAGCTGTTCCGAGTGAAATCAAGGGCCCCAGGTGTGTCATGGCCTTTGCCGTCACGTGACCTCAGTCTTTAAAAATTGTTTCTGACGTCGTCCTCTGTTGACAGTAGAATGATAGGTTTTATTTTGACAGCAGAAGATTATTGCATGGTCAGGCTTTATGTCTGCGAAGCTTACACCTAATTCCTTGCATTGTGGCACTAATGCTTTCTGCTTGTCTGTCTCTTGCAGCTTTGTAGGAAGGCAACCTCAGAGAGGCAGACAGGATGGCCAGCTCAGCCCGGGAGCACCTGCTTTTCGTGCGGCGTCGGAATCCCCAGATGCGGTACACCCTGAGCCCAGAGAACCTCCAGAGCCTTGCCGCCCAGAACTCCATGCCAGAGAACATGACCCTCCAGCGGGCCAACAGTGACACAGACCTGGTGACTTCTGAGAGCCGCTCCAGCTTGACTGCCAGCATGTACGAGTACACGCTGGGGCAAGCCCAGAACCTCATTATCTTCTGGGACATTAAAGAGGAGGTGGACCCCAGCGATTGGATTGGACTTTATCACATAGGTGAGTGAAATGAAATGCACTTGCTTGTGACTTAGAGTGTACATTTTACTCTGACATTGTACTATTCTGTATTTTCTCCTGGGAGAGAAAATCACACACATAAGTAAAAACCAACAAGATTCTGGGAATTTTTCCTTTCTCTTTGGGAGGAGGAGAGACAATTATAAATACCTTTGCTGATATAAATTCTGTGGTTACACCTCTACCCTAATTAAATGCCAGAACCTACAGATTTTGCAGTATTTTCTTTTTAAAACTTCATATTGCCCTTGATCAGTAGTTCCACTTTGGAAAGAGGAGGCTATTAACATTTACTAATATTTTTTAAATGATGAAAAAGATGTCTATATTGAGATAACTGATACGAAAAAAAGTTTCATATTTTCTGAAGGTTGAATTTCATTTAGAACAACTTGCAGTCTAAAGTATCTTCTTATTTCAGAATTCCTTGATGTGTCCTACATCAATGGTTTTGATGCAGTTTCACCCTTTTGGAATTTATAAACTTTTCACTTTTCTCATAATATTTTTTCCTTTTTCCCCATTTTAGATTTTGTAATGCTGAATATGAGACTACAGATAGTAGACTATGTTTTTTTTTAATATATTTTTTGTGTGATGTTTGGGGACATAATTAATTTTACTTTCTTATATAGGAGGATTTCTTTTTTGTGCGAACTTAATCCGTAAGATGCTAGAATCACTTAAGACAATAATTCCTGTTACTTTATATGTTTTCCCCTCCCGTCTTTTTTGTTTCCCTACCCCACTTGTTCTATTTCCTTGTCTAAATTTAATCAAGAAGGAACTAAGAAATCCAAAGCCAAGTTTATCTTATTTCCAAGTGACCGAAGCCACAAAATCTTATATTTTACTTTCTAGAGGCAGAAACAGAGTTCTAAATCTGGAATTAATCTGAGGATATAGTTAGGAAAGTAGAATTAGGAAATAAATCTCTTTTGAAAAGGTCTAACTCTTCTTCAGTTTATTTCAAGATGCTTGTATATCTTTCTCACATATTATCATTGTATCTTTGCTCCCTTGTATGTAATATGTTTTCTCTCTCCGCCCCCCTCCCCCGCCCCTTTTGGCTACTTTCAACATTTTCTGTTTTTCCTGGTTTTTAAGTTTGTCTAGTTGTGATTTTCTTTTTATTTATCCAGGTTGGGATTCTCTGAGCTTTATAAGTAAATGTTTTTGGTGAAATTTGAGAAATTTTTGGCCATTATTTCTTCAAATGTATTTTCTATTTTTCACTTTCTTCCCTTTTTCTGAGACTCCAGTTACACATGTTACATCATTTCATGTTGCTCTGCAAGGCCCTGATGCTCTGCTTAATTTTTCTTCAATTGCTTTGATATTCAGATTCAATAATTTCCTATTTGATAATTTACCTATCTTCAAGTTCACTAACTTTATTCATCTTCATCCTGTTTTCAGTCCCATCCAATGGATTTTTAAATTTTAGTCATTTGACTTTTCATTTATATAATTTTTGTTTCTCTTTTTATATAATTTTCATTTCTCTTTTTATAGTTTGTATTTCTCTTAAGAGAATCCCTATGTGTTAACTCATTCAGATCATATTTTCATTCCATCCTTTGGAGTGAATTGAATACAGCTGCTAAATCCAATATTTGCGTTACCTCAGGGGCAATTTTTATTGTCTGTTTTCCTCTTGACCATGGGTCCCATTTTCCTGTTTCTATGCATATCTAGCATGTTTTTTTATTTTACACTGGACACTGAGGATTCTATATTGTAGAAATCCAGAATTCTGTGGAATAATTTTTATTTTAGTGTTAATTTTTATTCTACTAGACAGATTCAGTTCCTTGAATTAGCTAGGTATGATTTTACATTTTGTTAAGATGGATCCGTGGAAAGCCCAGTATGTTTCTCCAGCACTTCTAAATTGATGGCATTCAGCCTCCAAGTGTGGTGACCCTTATGGATTTTGTTAGGGCTTGGTTTGAGGCTTCGTGAGGATAGATCTACAGCAGACCTTACTCTAGGACTTTGTACTTATTCCTAATTATGTCATTTCTGATGTCCCAGCTGGATGACTGCAGTGTGAAAAAGGTCTCTTCACTCTGGCTGGGCTGTATTGCAGTGTTCTCCAGCAGTGCTTGACCTTTAGTATCTCCATTTTACTCTTAGCCTGGTAGCAGCTACTGTCTGGAAAGCCTTGGTAGTCTTGCTCTGCACATGTGCAGCCCAGACTTTAGCCAAAGGCTTGTGTGGAATCCACATGTGCACTTTTGGCCTGCACCCTTCAAAAGTCTTTCCAGTGCTCTGTCTGGCGATTCCTGTCACCTCAGTTACCTGAACACTGATCTCTGCCGCCTCAGCTCATCAGAGACGCCATAGACTCTAGTTCCCTGCACTGCACTCAGGAAATGGTCCCCTGGCTGCGATCTCAGTGGTCACAGAGGCATCTCATAAGTTTCTCTTCTCTTTAGGGTTTTAGTCCTATACCACCTGTTATAGAATATCTGAAACCACTGCCTCCTACGTTTATAATTGTTCACATTAGGAGGGCTAGTCTGGAATGAATGACTTCAATATGGCCTTAAGCAGAAGTTCCTCCCACGCTTTTGACTTAGGGTAGGCACTTAATTTCCCCATCTAGCCATTTCCAGAGAACTCTGAATAAATAATGAATGATAGTTTGAGTCCTGTGTGTTTTTCAGTTCTTTTAAGCATGTTTTCTAATAGTTTTAGATCCCTAGCAAGGAAGAGGGGTGGGGAACTGACACTGTCCGCCTCCCCACCCCCCACAGACCTCTCACGAGGCTGGGGCAAATACAGACTAGCATTTGTGAATAAAAATGCCATGTAGGTGGGGCCGGCCGAGTGGTTCAGTTGGTTAAGAGCTCGCTCAAGAGTTTGAGCTCTGAGCAACAGCGGTTCGAGTCCAGCCCCAGCTGAGCAGCCGCTGAGCTGCCAACAGGTAGCAGGATGGCTCAGCTAAAAAAAAACAACAACAACAACAACAACAAAAAATGCCATGTAGGTAGAATGAGATACTTGGTTCTCAGGCATGCTGTTGGTTTTAGCAGGTCTTCTACAATGAATGCTTTTGGTTCCCTAAAACATTCAATATGGCTCGTTTATATAGTTGCAGGGCCATGATGGTGTTTAAAAGAAAGACTGGCTTATCTGGGACCTCAGAATGAGTGAACAGAGACTTGGCTTTAAGTAGAGATAGCTATTTCTCTCCTTAGGCCGGGACAGGCTGTTCCGACCTCTAGACTAGAGGCAGCCTCACTTCTGTGAGGATTTTGCCATCCTATGTGGAGAAGGATGGTGGCAGCACTGGGGTCTTTAACTGAAAGGCTTCTTCCTTATGGGGTCCGGTGGTAGGCAGCCAGCCGTTGATCTTAGGGCAGGTAGGCCTTCCCCAAGCTTAGGAAAATCTCACCCTATATGTCAATCCAACTAGTGACTAGTTTAGAAATAGACATGTGACCTAGTTCTGGCCAGTGAGATGTAAGGGGAAGACTTTGGGGAACTCCCTTTTCTAACAAAAAGCCAGAGCCTCATGAAGAGAGAATTTTAACTTTCCTTTCTCTTGTTCTTGGGACTCTGGAAGAATATGATATCTTGAGTTGTTATATCCAAGTAACAACCATAAGGCATCAATCAAGAAAATGAAAAGCTAAGGATGACAGAACAGAAAGAGCTTGGACTGGCGCTCCAAAGTTCTTGCTATATGTGAGAAAAATCTTCCCCTCTTTGTTTAAGTCATCACTACTGAGGCTTTCTTGTACCAGTAGTTATTCCAACTAAGACACTTGGGTGGCTCTAAAGAAAGATGAGGAAGGGAACAGGAGTGGCACCAATTGTTTTCAAAGGCAGGATGAAAAGTGAGTACACTACTCCAACACTTACTACTTCAGGGAGAGTGCTTGGGGCAGTAATAATATAGGTAAAAACCACTAGGTTGTTTTAAAAAGAAATAAACATTTGATATAAAATATTTGAAAACAGTAGCTCCAAGTGTGAAATTTTTCAAAAGTTTTTTTTTTCCCAAAGATTTTATTGGGAATTGGGGGAAGGGAACAGTGTTGGGTAATTGTGGAAGGGGAACAGACAAGTTGCTGTCCTTTTGTTCTTCAGTCTAATTGTGGAGGCTGTTGCTTCACTGGCCCATGTTGGTATTGTCATTGTGCTCTTCCTGGGTGAGGCAGTTGCTCGCCGGCCATTGGACAGCCGCTCACGGAGGTTCACAGCAGCTAAGGAAAGCGCACTCCAGCTGCCGGCCAACCTCGCTGCAGCCTACGCCTTTGCCGGCGACTCATAGCAGCCCAGCTCCAACTCAAGCTGTTGTTCACCATCTTAGCGGTAGAGGGCACAGCGTCACTGGCCCTCAATGTGGGATCCGAACCGGGGCCCTGCTGCTCAGAGCTGGTGTCCCAAGCCAATTCTTAACCAATGCGCCACTCGGCCTGCCCCTCAAAAGTTTAATAGGACTAAAAATGTGATGGGAAGAATATGTCAAATGAGTCATTTGTAACCTGAAAATATGCAAGTTTTCTTGGGCATTATTAATTGAAGATAGGTGCGATGACACGTTTGAAGAAGACCTGAAAGAAAACAGGAAGTACAAGGTGAGGACAGGGGAAAAAAAAATTCAGAGTCCCAGTTATGTCAGAGATTTAAAGCTGTTAGAGCTAAGCAGCTCTTGAGCTCTATGAAATAGATGTGCTGACAATGTAGGTTTCATAACAGTAGCACATATGTCAGGAATAGCTTCAGATTTCTATACCTCTTGGTAAGAAGAGGCCGCTCCCCTTCAGTTGAGTCCTGAGAAGCTGGGCTGTTTCCTAGCAACGTGTAGTTTTATTTGTGGAACAGAGAGATGGTATCTATAGAAATAAATCCCAGAGGGGAAGGATTTGGGTGGAACATCCGGGGCTGGCAAGGTGTGGCTTATTGGCACATCTACATTTTGATTGTGTTTCTCTTGGCTTACGTGTCCTTCCTCTTCACTGGTGTGAGTTTTGTTTTTGTTTGGCTACTTGTTACTGTTTTGCACTATACAGCTCATTCCAGATGACTTTTAGCATTACTAATCTGGAGGAGAAATATATCCTACTGGATTGGAAGCATAAATCTTTCCCTAGGCATTTTAGGCGATATATAGATTCTATTGGGAATACAAAGAAAAAAGAAGCTGAAAATATCAAAGCACCATTTGGGGAAACTTTGGTTGTGAACCTGGTTCTCAAAACAGCTGTTAATTACATTTCATCCTTCAGAAAGTTTCATATACATCCTGAAACTTCCATGATCATAATTAGCTATAACCCCACATCTGCAAATTACAATAATTAATGCCTTGCAGAGGGTTTTCAGAAATCACTAGGTTTATAATTTATTGTTGATCTCCAAAATTAGAATTGACCCCTCACAAGTTTAACAGCACTACTGGCTGCCTCCTCCTAAACTCACTAAATAAAAAGAGCCAACCAAATGCTTATCTTGTGCAGAAACAGGGTACCCAACTCAGATTTCTGTGAAAAATCAAATGGACACCATTTAAACATTAGACAGGGCATATTACGTTTGTTTCAGGCTCACACTTTAATTCTGCTTAAGGTTTGGTCTTGTGATTATTTTTCTGACTATTCAAAGGAATAGCACTTCAAAAGGCTTAACTTGCCATTTCTCACTTGCAGGCAACTTCAGGTACCTGAACTGAGCTAGGAAAATGCACGCTATGAAAATGAGAAGCATATACTGTACTGCATGCCTGTGTTACAGCGCTGGTCTGCCAACTGTTAGTTACTAATTTGGGACTAGATAAGAAACTTTCTCCAGATTGCAAATCAATGTAACTGCTTCATTTATTTAGAAAATCTTGCTATTACAAAATTATCTAAACTAAATAATGAGCTTCTTGATGTAGGTATTCCCTATTCTGGCTCAAGGTTCTTATCTTGTCATAGACCTAGTAATAAATACAATAGTTTTCCAACATGTTTGGACCATGCTTCAGTATACCTCTCAATGTCTATACATTTGTTATATCTTCAAAGATGAATGATAGAAAAACCATATTTTGACTCTGTCTTACAAAAATATAATGGCTTGTGTATTATGACATTTTTTCATATTTTTTTGCATTTGGGTAGTAAAATAAAGTTGCAGTAGTTAGCCAAGGCATTAAGATCATACATTTTATAGCTCTAAGATTCCAAAGTTTTAGCTGCTGTTTTATAGATAAAAACTAAAGTCCAGAATAGTGATGCCATTCAGCTAGTTGGAGGCAGTCAAGGCTGGAAGTTAAGTCTTGTGTCCCATTCTTCATTTTCCCCCCTGTGTGTTGAAAAATGTAGTCCAGTAGTTTCCAACCTTTAGTTATTTGCTCAACATGTTTATTTTTGCAAAATTGGATTATCACCTATACTATTAATATTTTTAAGCCACCTAATTAAAACAAAACAGTCTGATTATCTACCCAGACCTTGTTCTAAGCAACAAGGTCTGGGAAAAATTATCTGTGTAAATTATATTTCTTTCTAACATGCATTAACTGTTAAAAAAAATGACTTTTGTCTATGAACCACCAGGATCATCACATGTAGCACACTTCGAAAAATTCTGGGGTTACTAATGGTTAAGAGCACAGGTTCGATAATCAGAGAACTAGTAAATTCTAATCTGCTCACTAGGTTAGGTGAATTATGTCATCTTTTTAAACCTCAGTTTCTTAATCTATAAGAAAAAAAGATCAAGAAAATTACCAATATCTTGAGAATTAAGTAAGATAATGTGTATAAAGCTCTCAGCAAGACTCCACATTCATTGTAAGGTACTGCTGATTGTAAACTCTCATCATTAATTTGGCTGCTAGTAATAATAATAAAATCATTTCCTGGTAGTCTGAAGCTGAAGCAAAAACTCACCCATACAATGAATCCAGAAGAAGAGATTTCCAGATCAAAGTGACACACTGGGCCACTTTTGCTTAGAGAAAACAAAATCCACTCCTATGAAACAGCACTAGAAATTATATAAAGCACTTAAAATATGAATGCTAAGTAATACAGTATTTTAACTTGAGTATTATGTAGGTTCTGAGCCAATGTGCTTTCCAAGGGGATGGGAAAGCTGCAGTTGCATCTGAAATTCAATCAAATGGAACAAGGAATTTATGTATTAGGCATTTGGTTTCCAGAATAACTACCAAATACAGTTAAAAGTATCTCTTCTTAAGCTCTTTTGGTATTTTTACATGATTACTGCCAAAGACAAGTTGTTTTAGGTCATATCTTCAAAGTTTAAAAAATGCTTTTAGAAAATGCGAGCTTTGACCATGAAATGGTTTTTGGAACAACTTAACTCTAAATTACATTTTGTTTCCTATTGGTTTTGGTCAGAATAGGTCAGCTTATACTGTAGCATGATTTATTGCTAAGCTATGTGCACAACATGGGTTGGCAGAAGGCTCGTTTTGTACTGTCATTTAGTGATACAGGCTCACCTCCCTCTTTATTGTTGCCATATTGGATTATTAAAGGCTCAACTGTCTTGTCATTACACCATCTGGAACACAAGGCCTCCTCAAGCAGGTGTCAAGGGAAGAGAGAGCTGGGGACTCTTATACCAGCTCTTAAATGTTTTGGCCCTGAGGTGACACATTTCACATATATAATTGAGTTACCAAAGGCTATAATGCATTAGTATCTTTAAACACCTCTAAACTGTGCAAGGATCTTAGGACATAGTCATCAAAATCACTTCTCTCCCCATCTTTTTTTTTTTATATTTAATTCCACCCCTCTTTAAACTCCTTCTTACACATTACTCATTATTATTATTATTATTATTATTATTATTATTATTGTGTTTTTTTCATAGGCAAAGGATTGTTCCATTTATATATCCTGCATAACAAACCATTACAAAACTTAGTGGCTTAAAACAATAATTTAATATATGAGTAAACAATTTAAGAATGAAAAAAAGATTTATCTGAATTAGCAGCAGTAGAGTACAAGGGATTTGATTTTCTTACAAAACATATACACACATAACAAAAGTTGCATTCTAAAACAAATGAAAGCTATTAAGAGAAGTTTAAAATTTAACTTCAAATCCTGGTTGATTTACCAAATTAATGAATACTTTTTTTTTCTGGTTAATGTAGGTGATGATAAAAGGTGTCAGGTATGTCTGAAGTCTCTTCATTTTTGCCAGTGTGTTTCCCCCTTTTTGTGTTTTTATGTGCTCTCTATTTCATTTTGCACATTTATTTTTATCTTTATTTTAAATAAGCCTTATGTCGGCAGTCTTTGGGTTAGACTTATCATAACTAGAAAGTCATATTTATTTTGGTTTGTTGTTTCACATCGTCTGGCTGACCTTACTATTGAATTTTTGAATAAATATAGAGTTATTTCACAATATTTTATACTTTATGTGGACTTCAGAGGAACTATGTGGAGTGAGCAACTCAGGTATTCTGTCTGCTTTAAGATATAGGGACGAGAGTGTTATAACTCAGATTTAATGGTGACTTTAAGGAATTTCTCCTGTTAAGTCATTTGTGCTTATTTTGCCTTTGTGCTTATTTTATTTCAGTTATGAATTGCAAAACTCCCAGTGTATGCATGCTCATTGAGAAAATCTGATTTTTATTTTCTTACGTAAAAATTTATAAACAATAGCCAAGTGGTCACATTTTCTCAATTTACTGTAGTTCATGAAGTAATTAGGAGAACCATAGTAATGCCTTAATTACATACAGAGCTTGACCTGGGTAGGGTCCGGTGGATCTGCTGACCTCAGCATCGGGGAGCAGAGTGCAGCAGAGAGGCGAGGGGGTGTCAGGGTGTGGGACAGACCTGGATTCAGATTCTGGGTCAGCCACTTAGTTGTCACTTCAGAGTTAGTAAACCCTTCCGAGCCTCAGCTTCTTCACGGACAAAATGGGAATTATACCAACCTTGTAAAATTGCAAGGAAGATGAAGCAAGGTAACACTTGAAACGTGAATCCAAGGGTAGTTGCTTCATGGGAGGGAACTGCCATACCACTGACAGACCTTTGTTGAGGGCCGTTTGTCTGCCACTAGGCAATAGAATACAGACATGAATCAGCTCACATTTTGGTGGGGTGAGAAATAGGTAGGAATGGTGCCGTGTCTTCAGAACAATATTACAGAGGCTACAGGCGCATGGAGAAGGAACAATGTGTTGCCTGAGATAGGCTCAGGGGTGGGAAGGGTATAGAGGGAGCGTCACCAACAACATGATATCTAGACTTATCATGAAATAGGGATTTTATTTGATCTTCATTTATTTATTTTGTTTGGTATTCACATGAGAAAAAGTCATTCCAGGAGGTGAGAATTGCATTTGCACATGGCAGGACTTTCTCATCAAGGACTTGCGTGTGCTCTACTTGAAGGCTGCACCTCCTGTCCCTGTTCCCCTTTCTGCCTGGCCGACTTCTGTGTATCCTGTGAGATCAGACTCAGAAGTCACCCACTCCGTGATGCACCCCCGACCCCTTCCAGGCAGTCAGTGCGTTTTCCTGCCCCCACAGGAATTTTTGCGTATCGCTGTTTCAGTGCTGATGATTCTGTGTGGTATTGGGTTGTCGGAAAAGTCATGATGCATTTTTGCAACGAAAAACATAGGAAAAATACGTCATGACTTTTCTGACAACCCAATAATTTGTCCCTTTCCATGCTTGTCTCTTCAGTTGCTCTTTAAAGTCCTTCACGTGTCCTGTTCATGTTGTTCCCTGAGCGCCTTACCCAGCTCTCTGTGCTGCTCCATCCACATAGGTTAATTCATTTCATAAAAGAGTAGGTTTTAGGGTAGCACAGTTATGACATAAAAGGAATTACTTTCTAATTGATGATTATTTCATATTATGTTGTTTTCTCCTAATGAGTTATTGAACAGATTAGTTTTGGTATTCATTCACTCGTTTGTTCAACAATATTAGGGGTTTATGTACCGGGCATCTGAAAAAGTTTTTGAAATATTGTCTGTATTTAAGATCATAGTTAAAGAGCTGTCATCTAGGCTTTTTTCAAATATTATGCAATATATTAGTCTTTTGCTTCTTGTTTCCTTACCCATGGCTTCTATCTTCAGTAGAAAGCCCTGTATGTTTAAATAGAAATAAATTTCTTCCCTGAATTTAGCATGTTTACTTCTTTATCCTCTCATTTTTTTGTTGTTGTTTCTTATACTGTTATATCTAAAAATGTGCATCTGCTGCCCAAGCAGTCATAGATGCTTTTCTGAGAGTTACGTGTGGTTTGGCCTGAAGAATATCTACAGTATTTTTGACATTCTGAAATATGTACTTATATTGGCTTGTTGGAAGTCATGATGCATTTTTGCAACAAAAATGTAGAAAAAATACATCATGACTTTTCTGACGACCAAATATATATTCATAATATAGCTATTACGCCTCTCATATGGACAAGTGCTATTATGAAATTATTGATGAATCAAGGCGTTATAATCCTTTTGCTCTACAGAAATAAGTACTACTTTTTTGAGGGACTATAGTTATAGCGCTGAGCTATACTATTAGAAGCAAATATGTTACCGAAAGACTGACAAAAAAAAACAACACCTTGAAATTTCCAACTGAGAATTTACATTAAGTAATGGGATTCTAAATATTTATTATATATCTTTTTACAGCATCCAAATAGATTTTTTCTTTAAGCATACATATATGGCACATTTTTGATATGATAAAACATTTCATGCATAAAGGAAAACCTGAAGAATTCAGTGAACATCTGGAGGAAATTAAATTTTTAGTTTTGGGCTGCACGACAGTCATTTTTTCTGTTTGCTCAAACTGCCCAATCCTGTCATTCCTGAGCCACTTCAAGGAGGTAAACAAGGTGAAATGTGCTGTGCATATCACCCATGGCAACTGCTGATTTGAGCAAGGTAACAGGTCAGCATGCGTCAGGTAACTTAGAATTTCCCAGTCCATCATGTGATTTATTTGCCTGAATGGAGTGCTATGAAATTAATCAAATTTCTTTGAAAAACCATTATTATTACTTGTAAAAGTCTAACTAGAGCAATACTGTAGCAATGTATCAACGATAAGCAGCAACATTATTATCTCTGCATTATGTGATGCTATCGATGGAACCTCCCAAATTCCTCATTTTTTTCTTAAGGAAAATTTCCATATTTAAGGAAATTGAATGCTAATAGTGAAGTACTGTATTTTTTTGTCACTTGAAATCACTAAAACATTTTATTTGTCTGTTGACATTTATTGTAAAACTCAGAGTCACGGAGGTTTTAGATTTAGGAAGGAAATTTGTGATCATCTACTTCACTGACCTCGTTTACAAATGAGAAACTGAGGGCCCAGGTGGATTAAGCAATATGCCCGTGGTTGCCCAGTAAAATAGTTAAACAAACAAACAAACAAACAAACGAACAATGTTTAATAGGAATTTCCTCTACAGTGAAGTTGCTTTTTAAAGGAAATTCCTGCAGGTGATTTTTGAATGTAGTGAAAATTACCTTTGGAAACCCCTGTAGGGATGCAATATGACTTAATGACTTCGACACAGCCAGTGTTTCTTCCAATATTGAAACAGACTCCTGTCTTAGATGGAGTGCCAAAAAAGAAGTTGGCTTGTGTGTAGGGGCTGTTTTTGTACAAACAGCCCCTATCATTTAAAACTGAATTCCACTCAGCCTGGTGGGATGCATGGAAGAACTGTGTATGTCACGCTCCTTCTAGGGGCAGACACTCAGGGTCTGGGTTGGTTCCCATGCTATGTGGATGGTTCTGTTTGTCTCCTCTTGTACTTAGTGAGCTTGTGTAGTTACAGCAGCAGAAGTTAAATGGGAACTTGCTGTGCCTCCCCTGAGCGTCATTTCATCTTTGAAGCTTCAGTAGAGTCGGGTGAGTCAGGCTCTTTAATGGAGGCTCCTAGAGATTTATTTTATTAATTGTTTGTGATAGCACCATCTGAAATATCCTTCAATACCTACTGTCCATTTGTCTGAGCAGTACTTCAGTGAAAGAGTTTCTTCTTTCAAAGCCATCACAGGGCCAGCTGAGTGGCACGTTGGTTAAGAGTTGGCTTGGAATCCCA
>NW_017731373.1:1159555-1161180 GCF_001890085.2 Hipposideros armiger | reverse complement strand
TAGACTTGTATTTAAAGCTCTCCTTTGCTTCTTGCTTTGAGTGTGACACTGAGCAAGTTACTTACCCTCTCTGATAACAATTCAGTCTCATAGGAAATAATAAAATCCTCAGTAGGATTTTTCTGCATATGTATAAAGTGGTTGGCATAGGATTTGATTTCATAAAAGTATATATAAGAAATGTCAATTATAATGATAATGATGATGAAACTGTATTTCAGCAAGGCAAAGAGCATATTTTTCTGTTTCTATTTGCTTTATTGGCAAGTTTAGCCCATACTTTTGGATAAAATATTGAGATTTTTTTTTTAACTAAACTCTAAATGTAGGAAAATGTGATGGCTGAAACTGTACTTTGAGGATTAATAATGTCATTAATGTGCAAGGATGTTAACATGGAACTTGTCCTGGATCAGTTTCAGCTGAGGCCCCAAGCGAGAGATGACAACCACCCCCACATTCCAAAGCTGGACCACCCAAGCAGGACGTGGGAAGGAGGTGGTCCAGAATCATCCTCAGGTCCCTTACCTGGCCCCCCAGGTGAGAGGGGAGTGTATTTGATGGAGGATTTCATTGGGGGCATTGCCAGTGTGCTGGGAGCCCCTTCTCTCTGTCAAACACATACACACTGGACATAAGGGGGTTGCTTCCCTCTACCACAAGTCAGGTGAGAGGAATGTTCTGGGAACTGCTCTGAGAGCTTCCTGAGTGACCTCTGCAACATGAGGGACACAGTAGACTGGTGTCTGATCCATACCTGAGGACTCTAAAAGCAAGAAGCTGTGGCTGGAATTCAGAGTGAGGCAGGCTTGCCGGCAATGGCCTGCTCCTTGACTTGTTGACCAAGAATGCATGTTTCTTGTGTTGAGGGGTTGGGTCCGCTTACAACAGAGCTGGTATGAGGTTATTGTTATGCCTGCTCCAAAAGCTACACAGAGGAGCTCATGTTACCCAGGGGTGACCCACAGGGTGGAACAGCAGACCGTGGCAGAAAGAGGCCGAGAGTACTCCTGGGGCCCTACTGTCTGTGAGCCAGACAGAGGGGGTTGTAAGTGACCACATCAAAGAAACTGAAGGTGAGAATCCCCAGAAATGGGGCACCTCTACAGAACCCAGGAAGTGTCCCTGTGAGAGGGCAAGATGCTTCAAGTTCACAGGAGCCTGGCACCAGATTACGGCAGTGCCAGCTCAGTCACACCTTCTCTGCCTCCTACCCTCTCCTCTTTCCTTTCCACTGAGAGAATACCCTGAGAGAGTCAGAAACTGGTGAGAAGTAGAGGCTCAGCCATGCTCCCCTTTCCCTCTGAAAGCTTTCTGCCTGAAGCAGGCCTGAGCTAAGACAGAGAAGAAGAGTTCATTTTAACTGAAGTTTGGAGTTTTGACTTTGACACAGGACTGGACATTTTCTTTACGGAAGTGAACATTTTTGTGACTCGATGTCATGAGAGATATCTTCCTTATCTCAAAAAGACTATAAAGTCAAGGGGTCTGCTCTCATTTTATGCAGTGGTGAGCAGAGGGCTGATCCCACCGAGCCGAGTAGAACAGGCCAAGGGGAAAAGAATTACGTAGTTTTAAGTTGTGCTCTCCTAGTCCTGCTTGCTCAATGTAATGGTTCACCAAAT